>NC_064616.1:316558456-316617784 GCF_023898315.1 Schistocerca nitens | reverse complement strand
AGAGAGGGGAGCGGGAGAGAGGGGGGCGGGAGAGAGGGCTGGGAGGGAGGGTTGGGAGAGAGGGTTCGGAGAGAGGGTTGGGAGAGAGGGGTGAGTGAGAGTGGTGAGAGGGGGGAGGGGGGAGAGAGGGGGGAGAGGGGGGAGGGGGAGAGGGAGAGAGAGGGGGGAGGGGGGAGAGAGGGGGGAGAGGGGGGAGGGGGAGAGGGAGAGAGAGAGGGGGAGAGGGTGGATAGGGGAGAGGGGGGAGAGGGGGGAGAGGGGAGAGAGGGTGGGAGAGAGGGTGGGAGAGAGGGGTGAGAGTGGGGGGGAGAGTGGGGGGGAGAGCGGGGGGGAGAGCGGGGGAAGTGGGGGGGAGAGCGGGAGGGAGAGGGGTGAGAGAGGGGAGGAGAGCAGGAGGGAGTGGGGGGAGAGAGGGGGAGAGAGGGGGGAGAGAGGGGGAGAGAGGGGGGAGAGAGGGGGAGAGAGGGGGGGAGAGAGGGGGAGAGAGGGGGGAGAGAGGGGGGAGAGGGGGGGGAGGGGGAGAGGGGGAGAGGGGGAGAGGGGGGAGAGGGGGGAGAGAGGGGGAGAGAGGGGGCGAGAGTGAGAGAGGAAGTGAGAGAGAGGGGGGGGAAGAGAAGGGAAGGGAGAAAAGAAAGAGGAAAGTGGTAGGGGAGGAGGAGTAACGTTTCAATAGGTTTGAAATTTCAGAGATGGCAAATAATGATTAATATGACTGAATACAACAATGTAGGTACGAGACAAAATGACAGAAAACATAGGCATCTCGCCGGGTGTTTTTTCTAATTTCTTCGTTAATTTTCGCCCCTTTCCATCTCTCTTCCCGTCTTTACACAGTTTATAGCTCTTATACTTTAACTGTTAATTACTTCAGTCTTTTCTCATAGTCTGAAGCGTAATGGCACGTCTCACGCTATTCGTAGCGTGTATATGCAGATAATTTTCTCAAGTAACAAGTTGATTACGTATTCATACATGTGCAACACCGCAACATACTGCTGCCTGATGTAGATACGATTAAACAGAGCATGGTCTCGAATAAGTGATTTGATCGAGGTACCATTCCTGTTAATATCCGGTCCCTTGTCGTGCACGGTGCGTTTAAGCACAGTCTGCAAATAGTGTGGGCGTAATATTCAAACTCTTTATGGATGCTGTTGCATAACTGCAGTTGTATTGACAACGACTTTAACGAAACATTCGATTGATGTGATTATTAGCTGTTTGTCTAATAAGTGGATAAAAGCGAGAGTACAAGAAAAAATCAGTTTGTGAAAGCATATATAGTGGACTGTCTTTGGCCTCCAGTCCCACTAATACAATTCCAACCCAACACGTCTCAAAGCGATGCGGAACAGATCAAAATTACTTCTAGGAAGTAGCGTTTTCCTAAATAGTCTTGTTGTTGAAAATAACTGGTTTACTTTTACATTTTATAATAATTTTCCTCTTTGAATTTCGTTATTACATCATGCCGAAAGAAAGTGTAACACGAAACAGGACGCTAGGCCAAACAGTGTCATACATTTTTGATGTCACATGATGCTCACAATGTTCAGCTTGCTATTTTAAATTACTTTCAACACCAGCACTTAAATAATTAACACCCTCAACGACACGTCCCGTGGTTAACATTAGGTATTGAAATACAGCTTTTGTTCAATGTGAGTCACTATTCACAAATTTTTCTTCAGACGGGAGTTATCCCTGACACTTTACAATTCTTGAATTTACTATAAAGAAGTGGATATCTTATGTAATTAAAATTTCCCTCGCCCGCAATTATCGTTGTTCAGCGCCCCATATAATTTCAACTTAACCTGAAGGTAAATATCTGACAATTCTGTTGCATTCGCAAAATAGTATTTGACCATTGAAACTCTGTTGCAAGTATTAGCATATTTTGAAGACAACATGGAAGCTTCATGGGATAAACAAAAGAATTTGACAACAAAGAAGGATCTAGTTTCTGCAGTTATATTGCCGATTCTTTTCAAACCGTCAACATTTCCAGACATTGGGTAAATAGCCTGTGTGCGGTATGGTGCCAGATTTAGAATATTGGAAGCTTATTCTGTCAGTCTAAGGTCCTCAATCTTGAGGCTCAACCCTCCTTGCAATCTTCATGGGCCTTTCATTTGACATGTCTTTTTTAGCAGCAGCCATTCATCCTGATAAACCTTTACAGTCCCAATTACATACGCTTACACTCATGTCGATTAACAAGTTCGTTACGCAGAACTGAGAAATTTTTGCATAAAGTCCATTTAAATTACACACGTATGACACCCAATCACCTGACCACTTTCGAAGTCCGCGAGTTCCGCGGAGCGCCCCATTGTGCTCTCTCACGATGTCTACTGACTGCTGAGGTCGCTGATATGGAGTACCTGGCGGTAGGTGGCAGCACAATGCACCTAATACGAAACACTTGTGTTTTGGGGGTGTCCAGATACTTCTGATCACATAGTGTATGTGGCACGAGGTGTCTACTCACAGGTCACGAATTTCCTGTAACTTACGGGCGCGGAGTTGGCACCTGATAGCGTCCCACATGTGTTCGATAGTGTGGTGGCCACGACACTGACGTGAATTCACTGTCGTACTCCTCAAACCACTGTGCCACGGTTCGGGCCTTGTGACACAGGCACTTATCCTACTGGAAGATGCCATCACAGTCGAGGAAGACATAAAACATGAAGGAATGCATGTTCTCAACCGTAATGTCCACGTACAGTCCAGTCAACGAAGGAAAAATAGGGGAAATAATTCGTGCAATCGCATATTTTGTACAGCAGTAGGAGAGAGTGTCTCATGACCAACAATTTTAGAAATCCTGCCTGTTGGGGTTAACATGGGCGGTAGGGGAGTTTAAATGTCATACTTTTTAAGTACTTCTTGAATAAGTCGAAAACTTCACACACTAGAGGAAACGTATTTGAAAAATTAGACTACACTAAGTGTTCTAAAAAACTGGTTCTATTCACTTCTTTATGTAGAACTAACAGCCTAAAAATTGCAGAGGATAGAAAAATCGTAGATTACCAAAACTAGTGTATTAACAGTACGAAGGTAATGTTCATTGTTAAAGGAAATAGGTGAAGACCAAACATTAAATGTCTGTACTACATCTAGGAACATCAGAGCCGTGGTAACACACTGTGATCAGATCCCGACTTAAGTAGTGTGTCATGTGCCATCCATTACAGATAGATCTTGAGGTAACTTTTTTTTCTAAGCGTTGTCTGTAGATGCCTTCTGCTGTGCTATATTTTAATTACTTTCTCTATTTAGATGTTTATACCAATCGTTGAAGATATCAAACTTGATTGCCTTCAAATACCTTTTGTTTATTTAGCATTTTGATTGTATTTTGGTATTTCACATAGTTACCATTTTCGTCTCAAAGTTCCACCTGCTTTTGGAGATGGCCATATACGGAAAACGAAAGAAAGTGAACGAATCTGGAATACTTTTGGAGGGTTTTGACGTTGGTTTTTCAGATGTTGCTAGTGAAAAAGAAGATCTTGATGTCTGTGTAAAAGGAAAGCCTTTATGGGTCTGAGCACGATTCCAGTCACATCATTAGACGAATCAAGAAGAGTAAGGTGGCAGTGTTTCTAGTAATTCCGACACTAACGATGAAGGTGATTCTGTTCTCGTGAATGATTCAGTTTAAAAAAAAATGTTAACCCTTTAGAGACTGCGCCAGAGACTCACTCGGACACTAGCTGTCAGGGATAAGAAACGAGTCTTATATTGAGAGCTGCATACCTAAGAAACCAAGGTGTCGCCGTTACGTCAGAGCTATAATGAATTTTTCCTTTCCACTGTAGCTCCGCGTTTTATGACGAGTATGAGAACGGTGCGCTGCGATCGCTTCCCACTCCTCAACTCGTTCTCTCTTACGGAAGAGTGCAGGGGTGGAAGGCAAGTTGTGAGTTAGCATGGAAGTTGAGTGTATGATCTTGCTGCTGTAATGTGGGACTGACAGGACGAAATGACCAACTGTCGAGATCCGGTGCCCTCTAAAACAGTTGTGTTTTGTCGGCCTGTGGACGGTGCAAGACAAAAATTATTTGACGCTGTGTATAAAATTGGAAATGTGTTCCATTAAAGGAAGAGTGATGTCAGGAAAAGTTCGATGCTGTAGTCCACTCTTCAGACGATAAACATATGAATGAATGTATACTTGTTTATTCCACCTAAATCATGAAAAATATGTGATCTGTCAAACGAAAACAGGGTACAGAACAACGATAATTATGTCCCTGTGACTAGAAAGAGCATTATTTGTATATTCTTTTAGACACGGCAAATTGCGTTTACGAACTAAAACCTAGTTTTGTAGATTATCGCACATTTCTGTAACTATTTCGTAGGCTGCTGCAAATTAGATAATACGCTTGATATTTGTGTCCTGTTTAATTGTACTGTCGTCACATACTCGATGATGTGTCCAAAATGTGTGTATGTGAATATAACTGTAGATGTTCTGTGAAGAGAGATTCAATATTAAAATAAATTTCCAAGTGAAATATTGTCAAAGAAGGAGGTAAGAACCAGATCGGGGACAAAGAGGGCAGAAAAAAAAAAAGTCAGAGCGCTGCATGGAAGCTAGAATTGCACCAAATTGTATACACAGAACAATATGAAAAAAAGTACATTAGTTTCAAACTGCGCACGCTTTATTCAATACGTAAACGTCACTACAGATATTCGGATTTAGGTTATGACATGCTCAATGTGCCTGCCATCATTGGCGATGATGTGGCGCAGACGAACAGCGAAATTCTGCATGACCCGCTGAAATGTCGGAACATGGATGCTGTCGATGACCTCCTGAATAGCTGCTTTCTGCTCAGCAATGGTTTGGAGGTTATTGCTGTACACATTGTCTATAATTTAGCATCACAAAAAGAAGTTGCATGTGTTCAGATCCAGAGAATATGGCGGCCAATCGAGGCCCATGCCAGTGGCCTCTGGGTATCCCAGAACCAGAATGCAGTCTCCGAAGTTCTCCTCCAGATCAAACACTCCTGCTTCGATGGGATCGACCTCCGCCTTGCTTGAACCCAATCTCGTCGAAATCAGGGTCACTTTGGATAATGCGGATGAAATCATCTTCCAAAACCATCACGTACCGTTCGTTTGGCAGTCACCAAGCCATCAAAGAATATCGCACCGTTTATTCGGTGACTGAACACTGCACATCACAGTGTCATCCGTTGAGGGCGATGAGACTTCTCGATCGCGAAATGCGGATTCTCAGTCCTCCAAATGCGCCAATTTTGCTTATTGACGAACCCTTCCTAATGAAAGTCGGCTTCAACAAAAAGGCACGTGTGCATGCACATACTAATAACAATCATGCCCCGCGGCCAACCGTGCAGTTCGAACGTCCTAACGCAAACCTTTCAGAAGTTATGACGATTTTATTTCATACAGTTCAATAATTGGTTTAAATGGATCTGAGCACTATGGGACTTAACTTCTGAGGCCATCAGTCCCATAGAACTTAGAACTACTTAAACCTAACTAACCTAAGGACATCACACACATCCATGCCCAAGGCAGGAGTCGAACCTGCGACCGTAGTGGTCGCGCGGTTCCAGACTGTAGCGCCTAGAACCGCTCGGCCACCTCGGCCGGCGTTCAATAATTGCCACCCTGTATTTACATACAGCGTGGTCAGATATAGTTTGAAAAGCTTGTAAGGGTGCTGCAGGGTAGGTTGTGCTGAGAAATGACTGTTAAGAAGAAAAATCGATACGCTGTGCCGTTTCAGAGTTAATTAGAATTGAAGTTGACAAATCAGGCCGTTGCACGAGCAAATTCAAGCGACGCGCCAGATTCAATTGGTATCATCTGTTCTCATAGCGTAGATGACAGCGCAAGAGACTGCTCAGCCTTTGGCTCGGGTAGGTGCTTACTACTGTCCCACGTCTAGTCTCTGTATCGCTCGCTTGTTCGGGTTTAGGAAACCTAACGAAGCACACCTTTGGCGACACCTATTCTGGCAGACGGCTTGAATTTGCTAGCGCAACGGCCCGCATTGTTAACTTCAGTGCTAATTAATTCGGAAACGGCGCAACGTATCGAATTTCTTCCTGAACCATTATTTCTCAGCACAACCTGCCCTGCAGCATCCTTACAAGCTTTCTAGACAGTTTCGAACGACGCTGTACAGTAATCGTCATCCCAACGGTTGCTAATGTAGCGGCGTGCAACGAGTCCTCAGTTATAATTGTGAAATCGTGTACTCACTCCTCTTTCTACGTTGATAAGAGTTCATTTGAACCCGAAAAGACTCAAGCGACGAGTTTACTATGATAAATGAGCATCGGCTGAGACTCGCAGGTCGAGCCTGCTAGTGTACGGAGACGGCGACCTCGAATATGATGTCATGGGGCTCGCTGGCGGGGTCCACGAGAATTACGGGCCGCGCAGCGGACTTGTAACGTCGCACTAGTCTGCTTGTTCGCCACACTTCGCGAACGCTGTGCTCCGTGCAGGGCCTACGGGAAATCAATATGTAATTGATATGGGACTTACTAAAGATCTTAACTTTGTCGTATACTATCGAGAGCTTGCATATATTTAAACGCGAAGTCAGGAATTATTAAACTCGTCTGAAATAATTATTCGCTCCCCGGCGGAGACGGCTGCTGGCACTGTTAAGACCTGTAGTGTCACGTGCCGTGACGTACGCGCCACGGCCCGCGCTTCACGTTGGCCTCGACCCGCTAGCGGGTTTAAAGCGAGTATTCAGCACCAGTTTCTGATCTCTACTGGCAATACCAGGGCACGAGTGAGACATGGACGCCGCCTCAAATGTGTTATGGGATAAATTGCGTTTTGGGGGACGTAACAGGTGGAGGAAGAGATTGTAGGGTATAAGCGTAAGTGTCGTCAAGCAGATCCCTTCTTTGTGCGTCAGCAGACTGAAGCTTGAAAATGTGTGTCCATTCTCTCTATCCCATTAAGTCACTTGAAGGAACTACTCTCTTTTCGCAGAAGTGGTCGTAATACCGATCATTCCGCAGCGTATCATACAAATCGGTAACGATACAGTGTGTAGATACATCAGAGAACTGTTTTCCACTAAATGTGTTAACATTAAACACAACTCAAATGTTAGTTACTAATAATACTAACGCAATAAATGAATACGACCATAATCTACGTAAATCTTCACACACTGCTCTGCTAGATGGGCTGCGGATTTTGAGTCATCGCTGCTCGCTCTTCAGTTTACACACAGGCTATACCTCCCCAGTATTTCCCGTCCATTCCTGAGCCGTTCACGCCTTCGATATGTAATCGACAGCGCGCTTAGCCTCTTTGCCTGAAGCTAAGCAACATCCTGATTAGCGTCCCGCCCGGCCCCGTATAAACTTTGCCTCGGTTGTTGCCGACCGATAACAGGACGACGACCATCCAGCCGCCGGCTAGCATGAACGTGGGATACGGATGCTGCAAGCAACTGCCGGAACTGATTAGCACTTTCAGAGAAAGTCTGCACTGCCAGTCGGTCAGTTTACGTGCCTGAGAAAAACAACTCTCGGGTGGAAGACATTATGGTATCACGTCTACTGTTTGGTATCTACGAAAATTGCGGGAACAGTGGAACGACTGAGCCATAAGGACTTTCTTGGTGTGCGTCTTAATTTGTAGACTGTATGAGAAGCTAGTTGGGGTTGTCCGTTGTGCTGTGGTGTTCTTATATTGTGTGCTATGTGCTTCAGTTAACCCCAGTGTTGCCAAGAGGCGTTTACCGGTGGTCACATTAGTAAATTTTGTTTTGTTTCACGCTTATTTCCGTCTATTGCCTTTGTGTTCTGTGTAAGAACGATGAAAATTATGAATTGTGGCTGTAAGGTGTACTCTGTATAAAAGCAAAGTTCAATTTTCCTGTTTTAACTGAAACTGTGTGAGCATTCTGGTTCATATTACATGTATACACTTGTATATGAATTTTAAGGAGGAAAGACAAATACATTGTTGAATGTTTCTCTTTATGTTATAAGTCTCTCTGTTTATTGGCTTAGAGCCCGATTTGTAATTCAGGAGTATTATCTTGGCTGGCCTGGGTACGCAGGGTTAAATATTATTGTTAGTGGAAACCAGCTTGACGTTGTTTCTTCAAATGATTTGTACATATTTTATCGTTGCTCTTGTGTTCAATAGTGTTTTTTAACAGCGGCTCATTTCTTGCTATGAGCTGATAAATGTCCATTCATATTAGTTTATTTATATGCAACATCTGCTAATGGAAATGTTCTTCTCTCTGTTTTAGTTCAAATGGTTCAAATGGCTCTAAGCACTATGGGACTTAGCATTTGAGGTCATCAGTCCCCTAGACTTGGAACTACATAAACCTAACTAACCTAAGGACATCACACACATCCACGCCCGAGGCACGATTCGATCCTGCGACCCTAGCAGCAACGCGGTTCCGGACTGAAGCGCCTAGAACCGCTCGGTCACAGAGGCCGGCTTTTAGTTCATACTGTACGTGTTAATCTATGTTGAAACAGAACCACCGGAGGGAGGTGAAACTTAATAGTTTGCTAACTTGAATTAAATTGTCCAGTTTCTAATTCTAAAATTGTACAGTTCATTTGTTTGCATTTATTGAAGTTCCTCAGAATTATCAAAGACTACCTAAAGAAATAAGTAAATTTTTTGCAGTACCATTTTTATCAATAAATTGTCTTTTCTGCTTCAAATGTTATTTTTCGGAATCTATCATCTTACCAGTTCCAGCGCCTCGCTATCTACAAAGTCCCTTATTTCAGTAGACGAAATAACTTCACCATCATCGTGTTTACATGGTAGAGCTACTTCCGCAATTTATGAAAGTTTATTTGTAGTTATTAACTGAGTGGTTCTATGACCATCCTCCTTTTCTGAAAATGGATTAACTTAACATTCTGTCCAGAGGTATAACTGGAAAATAAAAAATAAGTCGTCGTCGAGCTCTAAATTTTGATACTTAAATCATGCAAAGTTACATTGTTTATAATTTTGTAGATATGAAACGGCCTAAGGTGAATGCGGTGTTGGTTTTTGCTTGAACGCACAATACCACAAAAGTGAAGGGTGGAATTGTGGCTGTAGATCCTCTGACAATTTTCCAAAGGACAGCCGTTGTGAAAAAAGGTGATGAGGATTTTGTACAGCGTATGGAACATGAATTACCTCCATGCTTCACCAATTGAAATAAAGTGTGGGTACAAGGTTTCTGCGCTTTATGATCTATACGTAGGCCATGTACGAAAACATTATGGTCAAAATTTTGTGGTTTTCGATGGGTGTGGTGATATCAACAGGGCAGGAACAGATCAGAAGAGAAGGGTTCCAACAATAACTTCAGATTACATTAATTTTAATGAAAAATCTTACATTGGAAGGAAAACAGAAAATGTTGTGGGAAGGTTAACCGAAGACAGTGTTTTATTGGCAGGACACAAAAAAGGTAACAGATCTACTAAGGAGACAGCCTACACTACGCTTGTCCGTCCTCTTTATCTGTGTGGATGTCTCCTTCTGAGATCCGTATAATCGCTAAAACGATTCCCCGTTCTTCTCCGCTCCACTTACATCCTTTCCGTACCACATCACGCGCCCTCGATACCATCACGGGGCATTCAATCTCATGGTGGGCAGTGGCCGTAACGTTTTGCCTCTTAAGTGTATACTGTACATAATAATGACAGGATAGCACTTCCTGGAGGTACCCCCGAAATTACTTTTACATTTGTTTACTTTGTACCGTTAACAACGACTTGTCAAGTTATATTTGCAGGCAGTTCTTGAATCCAATCACAAATACTGTCCGATACAAGGTAATCTTGTATTTTGTTTACTAAATGACGCAAGGAATCAGAATCGAATGCCTTCCTGAAGTCAAGAAACACGGCACCAGCCTTGTCGACATTGTGTACGGGGCTCTGAGTTTCATGGACAATGACAGATTCACAAGATTTCTGTTTGCGGAATCTTTGTTTATGACACGAGATTTTCCTCTCTCATAATAATCGAGTATAAAACTATGCACCCATCTCCACACCCCATACGCTAGCTCGCACGTTAGATGCCGTAGAAACGGATCCCTTTCCGCCGATATAATGTTCCAAGTAAAACAGCTAATGCAACACTGAAAATAAAGAAGCACTGACAGATAGACCGAGAAACGTGCAAGAAGGGTAGGATCTGAGGTCACGCCAGCAAACAGGGGGGAGGGGGCAGCCAGCGCGGGTTGTGCGCATTGCGCTACCAGTCGCACAGCGGTGTTCCGTGACTCGGCCGCCGCCACGCAATTCGAAGCGTCTTCAAGTGGGCGGCCAGCCGGAGTTAAGTCTCGCAACTTGGTTCAAGTTTAAGAAAACTTAAGCTCGTCTAGATGAGAGAAAGGAGGAAATTAAGGCAATCAAACCGCAAAAACGTCCTCAGCTGCGGAGAACCAAATATTCTGACGGGAAAGCTAGCGTAATGGGGACTACACCGCCTTCGAAACGGCGTTCACTGGGTGAACAATTACCGTCTCGACAGCTACAGATATACACCGCAAGCAACTGTGCAGTACAATGGCGAAAGATACATCTGACTAATATTATAGATTTTCTTTCCTATTCCGTCCACGAGAAGAAACCTGACTATCTGCCTCTGTACATGCACCTAATCTATCCTACATTATTTTCAGTATTCTCACGAAGGATAAACAGATGAGCCAACGCATGATGATCACTGCCCACAGCGAGGTGTCTGGTGCGTTTTTTAGTTTTTAAGTACACCTTTACGTGGTTCTGCCACAGCCATCATCACAAACCTGTCAGATAAACGGAACAAAGCATATAAGTAATATTTCTACAATAATTAAAAAGTACATTGTATAGAAACAAATGGCTCTAAGCACTATGGGACTTAACATCTGAGGTCATCAGTCCCCTACACTTAGAACTAATTAAACCTAACTAACATAAGTATATCACACACATCCATGCCCGAGGCAGGATTCGAACCTGCGACCGTAGCAGCAGCGCGGTTCCGGACTGAAGCGCCTAGAACCGCTCGCTCACAGCGGCCGGCTGTATAGAAACGAAGGCATACCACATTAAAAAAAAAACAATATACACTGTATCTAGTCAGTTACACGAATGCTTTTACCGTGACTAGTGCTTTTCAGCGAGGCAGCCTGCCTTAAACAACTCTCTGTGGCCGTTAAGTAGCGTTAAAAGCTACAGGACCTGTCAATGTTAAACACAAATTAAGCACACAGTCCTTTCATAGAAGCAAAAAATAACGAACTGGAAATGTCACGCTACAATTCTAAGTAACGTCTACATATTGATCATAAAGTCAGTAGTAAAAATTTATCTATGAAATAACGAACAGTTCTTGTCACGTTAAAATTTGAAATTTAGGTCACATATTACGCCTACAGTCATTTCATGAAAATTAAACTGGACAGTTGTCTTGGTAAAACATTTGAATGTAAAGCTATAACATTATCCAAGGCAGAGTTTTACATCTGCTGTAAGGTAGGCAAAGCTCTATTTCACCCTCTTTTATTTTGGTAAGTTGAGGATATAAAACGCAGTGAATTTTTATTAAAATGCATGTAAGGCATTAACACAGATTGAACGGTAGGCTTCGGTACTGTCAACATCACATAGCTCTTGTGTTTACTTGTGGCGATGACGCAGCAAACGTAGCGTATCTGCTCACCACCAGCTAGACACAGGTGGTGTTGATCTGCTGCGGCTCTCGCCCGATGTACACACGATGGACGGGAGGCAAAAAGACTCCGCGGCCCAGTCCAGAAGTATAGCATAACATACCATAAAACAGAGGTAGAGCTCTAGCTATACTTTTAAATGTTCTATCAACACAATTGTCCATTTCAATTTTTACAGTTGATGGTTGCCCATATTCGCAACTGCCAATGTATTTCATAATAGCTGTAGTCGCCGGAAGGAACGCTGTATCGTACTTCTAACAACTCCAGATCGTTATTTTTTGCTTCTACGAAATAAGTGTGTGCCTAATTTGTATTTAACCTTGACACGTCCTGTTACTTTTAACGCTACAGCAAAACCGTGTTCACCTAAGCTTCCATGCGACCTGTGGTAGTATTCGAAAGCACCGTGACATCTGTGGACTTACGAGCGTTACTGCGGATCACGTGCATCCATTCATGTCATTTGCTCCCATTGCGACGCAGAAATTTGAAATTTGGTTCGAAAGTGTCGACAATCTTCGTCTGTAATGATTTTTTTTTTTTTTGTGGGGTTTTAGGGCGCTCAACTACTGAAGTCATTAGCGCCCAGTCACAAATGTAAGTGCACAGATAATCTGGTAAAACTCAAGGTGGGGGGGGGGGGGAGGGGGACACCAGAAAGTTCTTACAAAGATGCAGATCAAATAATTAAAAGAATTAGATGTCTTTGGACAAGTCCTTCAAAGTAATAAAACGAAGAACACGAGCAGCTGCTCGAGCGTCATCAGCTAAAATTTCCTGTAAAGTAGATGGCAGAGACAGGACAACACGAGATTGATTAAAACGGGAACACGGCAATAAAACATGGCGCACTGTCAATGAATGACCACAAGGGCACTGCGGGGCGGGGTCACCGGATAGCAGGTAGCGGTGGCTAAACCGGCAATGCCCAATCCGCAACCTGGTCAGAAGGACCTCTTCTCGCCGAGATGGTCGGGAGGAGGTTGTCGAAGCAGTTGGGAACGGTTTTACTGCCCGGAGCTAGTTTCCTTGAAAGGATGACCAAGTATCCCACCACAACGACACAAGCCTCTTACAAACAACCCCACTAACGTCAGATGACGGGACACAATGGGAGGCTGGCCGAGGCAGGAGGACTGCAGACTTGGCCGCAGCATCAGCAGCCTCATTCCCAGGCACTCCTACATGGCCGGGAACCCACAGAAAGCTGACAGGAGAGCCACCCTCAGCGAAAGAATGGAGGGACTGCTGGATCCGTTGCACCAAGGGATGGACCGGATATGGAGCTCCAAGGCTCTGAAGAGCACTGAGTGAATCAGAGCAGAGTACATACGATGAATGGCGGTGGCGGCGGGCATACTGAACGGCCTGATGGAGAGCAAAAAGCTCGGCCGTAAGGCTGGAACACTGGTCGAGGAGCCGGTATTTATAGGTGACGTCCCCGACGACAAAGGCACAGCCGACACCATCGTCAGTTTTGGAGCCATCGGTGTAAATAAAGGTGTGACTGGCAAGTCGCGCACGAAGTTCGACAAACCGTGAGCAATACACTGCATCCGGAGTATCCTCCTTCGGGAGCGTGCTGAGGTCAAGGTGAATGTGAACCGGAGCCTGGAGCTAAGGTGGTGTCAGGCTCTCACCCTCTCTGAAGGTGGTAGGGAGGGCAAAATCCAATTGTCGAAGCAGGTGACGAAAGCGGACTCCAGGGGGCAGCAGGACAGACACATACAACCCATACTGACGGTCGAGAGAATCGGCGAAGGAGGACTGATAAGAGGGGTGGTCGGGCATTGACACCAGCCGGCAGGCATACCGACAAAGCAGTACGTCGCGCCGGTAGGTCAATGGCAATTCGGCAGCTTCAGCATAAAGACTCTCGACGGGACTAGTATAGAATGCTCCGGTCGCAAGACGTAACCCCCGATGATGGATGGAGTTGAGACGGCGTAAGAGGGATGGCAGAGCAGACGAGTAGACGAGGCTCCCATAATCCAGCTTTGATCGGACTATGGACCGATATAAGCGAAGCAAGACAGTGCGATTCGCTCCCCAAGATGAACCACTAAGAACACGGAGGACATTAAGGAAACGTGTGCAACGGGCAGCCAAATAAGAGACATGCAGAGACCAACAAAGTTTCCTGTCCAGTGTGAGCCCTAAAAACTTCGTTGTCTCAACGAATGGGAGAACAACGGGACCGAGATGTAAGGATGGTGGAAGGAATGCTTTATATCGCCAAAAGTTGATGCAAACCGTCTTCTCTTCAGAGAACCGGAAGCCATTAGCCACACTCCATGGATATAGGCTGTCAAGACAACGCTGAAGGCAGCGCTTCAGGAGGCATGTTCTCCGGGCACTGCAGTAGATCGCGAAGTCATAGACGAAAAGAGAGCCGGAGACGTTAGGTGGAATGCAATCCATAATTGGATTGATCGCTATGGCAAAAAGGGCTACGCTCAAAACGGAGCCCTGAGGCACTCCGTTCTCCTGGAGGAAGACGTCGGACAATACAGAACCCACGCGTACCCTAAACATTCGATCTGTTAAAAATGAATCAATAAAAAGGGGCAGGCGACCACGTAGGCCCCACCTGTGCATAGTGCGGAGGATACCTCCTCTCCAACAGGTATCGTAAGCCTTCTCCAAATCGAAGAACACAGCTACCGTTTGACGCTTTCGCAAAAAGTTGTTCATGATGAATGTCGACAAGGTCACAATGTGGTCAACAGCGGAGCGGCGTCGACGAAAGCCGCATTGAACATTGGTAAGTAACCGACGAGATTCGAGAATCCAAACCAACCGAGCGTTAACCATGCGCTCCATCACCTTACAGACACAGCTTGTAAGAGAAATGGGGCGGTAACTAGAAGGAAGGTGTCTATCCTTCCCGAGTTTGGGTATGGGAACGACGACGGCCTCACGCCAACGCATGGGGACCTGACCTTCGGTCCAGACGCGATTATAGGTAAGAAGAAGAAGAAAGCAATTGCCTGCCGGAGAAAGGTGTGTCAGCATCTGAACGTGAATGGCATCTGTCCCTGGAGCAGAGGACCGGGACAGTGCAAGTGCACGTTCGAATTCCTGCATGGTAAAGGGGGCATTATAATCTTCCAGATTCAATGAGTGGAAGGGATGTCGCCGAGCCTCTTCTGCCTTTTTTCTGAGAAGGAAGGCAGGGCGGTAATGGGCGGAGCTTGAAACCTCCGCGAAAAAGCGGCCGAAGGCGTTGGAGACATCCACAGGGTCCACAAGTACCTCATTACCGGAAGTCAGGCCAGGTATCGAGGAGTGGGCCTTAATGCCCGACAGCCTGCGCAGGCCACCCCAGACGACAGAAGAGGGAGTAAAACTGTTAAAGGAGCTGGTGAAAGAGGCCCAACAAGCTTTTTTGCTGTCTCTGATGACTCGACGACATTGCGCTCGGAGTCGTTTGTAATGAATACAATTCGCCAGCGTAGGATGGCGGCGAAAGGTGCGTAAAGCACGTCGTCGAGCACGGATAGCGTCTCTGCAAGCCTCATTCCACCAGGGGACTGAAACGCGACGTGAAAAAGAGGTAGTACGAGGAATAGAATGTTCGGCTGCATTGATGTTAACAGCCGTGAGGTATTCGACCTGACTGTCACAGCTGAGAAAATCTTGGTCCGGAAAGGTCGCCATGGAGGAGTAAAGTCCCCAATCAGCTTTCGATATGTTCCAGCTCGAGGGACGTAGGGATGGGGTGTGGTGCAGGAGACCAACGACACAGGGGAAACGGTCGCTTGAATAGGTGTCAGAAAGGACATACCACTCGAACCGACGGGCAAGAGTGGTAGAACAGATCGAGAGGTCCAAGTGGGAGTACGTATGAGTAGAGTCCGAGAGGAAAGTTGGGGGGGGGGGGGGGCAGTATTGAGGCAGACAAGATTGAGATGGTTGAAAACATCCAACAAGAGGGAGCCTCTCTGACAGGATGCAGGAGAACCCCAAAGGGGATGATGGGCATTGAAGTAGCCAAACAATAAAAACGGCGGAGGAAGCTGAACAATCAGGTGCATCATGTCAGCCCGACTAACTGCAGATGACGATGGAGTGTAGACAGAACAAACAGAAAAAATAAAGGCAGAAAGAGTAAATCGGACAACTATTGCTTGGAGTGGGGTGGTCAATTGGATGGGATGGTAATAGACATCGTCCCGAACGAGCAACATGACCCCACCATGAGCTGGAATACCGTCCACAGGGGTTAGGTCAGATCGCTCGGAGGTATAGTGGGTAAAAGAATATGGTCAGTAGGGCGTAAGTTCGTTTCCTGGAGACCAATGACGAGCGCACAGTGCAGGTGGAGGAGCAGTTGTAATTCCTCCCGATTAGATCGAATACCTCTTATGTTCCAATGTAACAGAGCCATCGCGAATCAGAGAAAGGGGGAACGAAATGGGTGAAGAGCTGGTCACCTCGACGGTCGCAGAGGGCAAGGTTTCGAGGGAACATGGCTACAATCGTCGGGAGGCGGATGCTGCTCTATCGAGTCGTCGCCAGCTGCGGCCACATTCCTGGGTTGCGCAGGAGTGGCAGCATCGTCCGCCGACAACAGGCCAGCTGAGCGCCTGGCAGCAGAGCGTCCCGGTGAAACTGAGGTCGGCCGGGAGCATCAGACGAAACGCGCCGGGGTGTAGAGGGGGATAAAGACTTCTTCTTTGAGGCCTTGGAAGACCAATGAGTCACAGGGATGGTGGGCTGTGGGGGCTGGACCCGAAGAAAGTCCTCACGCTTGGGGTCCTTTTTGGAACACCGCACCCCGGAAGCCGGGGTCCGTAACATTTCCCCGATGGACGCCTGAGAAGAGGATCGCTTCTCAGGCGGCGGAGGAGGAGGAAGAGGAGGAGGAGGAAGGGTGGCCCCTGGGGCTGAGGGGGCAGGGGCCGCAAGCGAGGAGGATTTGGAAGGTAGGGATTTTGGAGGCGGGAGCATAGACCCCAGATGGGGTGAGGAGGTGGAGGGGGGACAGGACAGGGGTGAGGATACTGCGGAAGGAGCGGACATGACCGAAGCAAACGACGTTGTCAACATCACGGGATGGAGGCGGTCATATTTCTTCCTGGCCTCAGAATAAGACAGATGGTCCAAGGTTTTCCATTCTTGTATCTTCTTCTCCTTCTGATATGCGGGGCAGTCGAAAGATCTAGACAAGTGGAGGCCAGGACAATTGACGCACCGAGGTGGTGGGGTGCATGTATGTCCCTCACGAAGAGGACTTCAACAATCGCCACGAAGGGGCTCAGCTTCACACCGTGACGACATGTGCCCGAAGCGCAAACATCAAAATCATCGCATTGGAGGCAGGACGTAAGGTCGCACGTCGCACCGGTAGCACATCACCTTTACCTTCTCCGGAAGAACATCCCCCACGAAGGCGAGGATAAAGGCCCCAGTGTCGACGCGACGGTGTTTGGGGCCGCGCTGGACTTGCCGGACGACATGCACGCCATGGCGCTCCAGGTTGGCCCTGAGCTCCTCATCAGATTGCAGCAGGAGTTCCCGATGGAAAATAATCCCCTGCAGCCTACTGAGCGCCAGATGTGGGACAATGGACACTGGGATGTTCCCTAGTCGGTCACATGCCTGGAGCGCCGCCGACTGTGTAGCAGAGGTAGTCTTTCTGAGAACGGACCCCGAACGCATTTTACTAAGAGCCTCGATTTCTCCGAAGATATCCTTGATATGCTGTACAAAGAACATGGGCTTGGAGGTGGCGAACGTCCCCCCATCGGTCCGAGAACAGACTAAATAGCGGGGGAAGTATTTCGCCCCAAGCCGGCGGGCCTGTCCTTCCTCCCAGGGAGTGGCCAAGGGCGAAAAGGCAGAAGTACCAGAACCAGAGACAGAGACAGAACCTGTCTTCTTAGAAGACGCGGCCGCAGAGCGACCTGATGCATGTTGACGTTTCATCTGCGAAACGTCCGCCCCGATACCACCCACTCCGACCAGGGGCTCTCCCCACGGGCGCCACCCAGCCTCAGCAAGGGCCACCTGGCAGGATGACCGTTGCCGGGAGTCCTGGTGCCCCAGGTAGACGGGCATCTATTCCTTGGCTGACGTGTGGAGGGTGCAGCTCAGGTATCGGCAGTACGATCCCTGTGTTGTCACGGGGCTACAACCTAGAGGATACATGACGACCCCACCACAACAGGCTGGCTACCGTGCTGGATTTCGGGTGCCATGGAAAGTCCATTATGATCGTAGGTGCAGATGGGGACGCACAATGGGCGTAACTTGTGCAACCCATCAGGTGTTTAGGCCCAAATTGATGAACAGTGGGTGCAGTTACGACGCCGTTACAATGCTGAGTGCCAAGGTCTTAGTGGACTGAGGACCGGTGATACACCACGTAAAGTGTCCTTCCCCAAAAGGCTCGTACTTCTGCAGAATTTTGAAAAATGGAGGTCAAACCGCAATGGGGACCATCACATTGAAGGCCGAAATGGTTGAAACTCCTTTTAGTCGCCTCTTACGACAGGCAGGAATACCTTGGGCCTATTCTTACCCCAGACCCGCAGGGGGTGCTATGTAATGATGCAAAACATAACCCTCGGGCTCGGAGACGCTTCAAACAGGGAGGCATCGACGTGTGCGAAAGGAAGGCTAGAACCAAGAAGTTTCTTGTGAGTTTTGAGGTGGGTTGATGATGTCACACTGGCACCAAATTTCACCATACTTCTCCCACTTCCGTCGTGTACGTCACACCACAGGCCTCCACATCTACGTACATACTCCGGAAGCAACTGTACCGTGCATGGCGGAAGGTACCATGTACCGCTGCTTCCCTTTTTCTTCCCTCTTTCATTCGCAAATACAGCGAGGGAAAATGGCAATCTAAAAGCCTCCGTATGGGCTCTAATTTCTCTCTTCGTATCTTCGTGGTCCTTATGCGAACCGTACGTTGGCGGCAGTAGAATCGATCTGCTGTCGGCCTCAAATGCCGGTTTCCCTAAATTTCTGCAGTCGTACCCCGTGAAAATAGCGTCGACTTCCCCCATCAATTCCCATTTGAGTTCACGAAGCATTACCGTAATAACTACGAGCTGATCGAACCTACCGGTATCAAATAGGCTCCACATACGCGCCACTGTCATAGCAGCATGCCCTGTACGGGCCACAGTGTCACGCTACGACAAACACGTTTCCAGGAGACCCATTTGAACTCTTTCACGCCCTTTGACGTCGACAAGGCACACCGGCACACGTTTGCACGTTTCCATTTGGTTTGACGGCCCTGCGACTACCGAGCGTGGCCTAACTCTGACCTGTCCGATCACTATAAACGCAAAGAGCGCTCCTGTTTTCGATAGCTGATGTAGTTCTTTTAATTACTGAAGGATGTAAGGAAGCTACATGTAACGTTCCCTTGACGACAGCGTCAGTTCAAAACCTCTGAAAGTGGATTACAAGTTTGGAAGTGATGGGAAAAAATTGGCCATATCGTTTTCAAAGAAACCATCCCGGTATTTGCTTTAACAATGTAAGGATATAGTGAAACACATAAATCTGATTCGCTAGACGGGGATTTAATTCACGTCGACATAAATTAAGAATGCAGTGTGATACCACTGGATCTAGGTTTCAGTATAGTACGTCAGTGTTACTTGCAATTGTTCAATTTTTGTGCAATTTCCTGTAATTCTACTGCTCTTTGATTGTATTTCCACCCAACATCTAGAAAATGTTTATTAAAAAGATTAGCAATCAGTGAATAACCAGTCATGATACAATTGTTTTTATGTGAGATAGTGCCTTGTGCTGTGAATCGTTGTGTATCTTCATGTTTGTATTGCTACTGACTGTCAGCCAAATTAAGATGCGGGTGAATATCGGTATCAGGACGCACATTCTGTATACTGACAACAATAATTTTTATTCGAAAAAAGTAATGGAATTTGAAGCCGGAAATGTATTACTTAAATTTACTGTATGAGAGGTGAGTAATTCATGACAATTTTTGTCACGAGATACGTTTATCTTTAATTTTATCGTTTTTATTGTTTCAAATTGAAGGAAATTCATATACGTGCTTCATTACATAAAGCAATAATAATATAGGCATTAATACAAGTATCAGTGACCAAATAGTTGCGCTAAAGTGAAAATATTATACAGAAATCAGCGGCATCACCACTTTTGATGTGCTACTTAATACCATCTTCAACATTTGCTCACAAGAACGCTATCCAAAAGTAGTTTCAACTTAAACACTAACAAATATTAACAAAAAATGAATAGGTTCGTCACCACCTTGGCGATATCCATCACCCTTGACTCGGTTGCTCCTTATTATACATTACATCCACTGTGTTTATTAATTTGTGAATTCAATTTTATCATTGAAGTAATCACAGACGTTTAAAAAATATTTTCTGAAAATGTTACGGTTATCACCAGTTCTACCGCTTTTGTTAAAAAAGCGGCGCCGCCGCCGCCGCCGCCGCATGCAGCACACTGAATAGCCAAAACAAATGGGAACGGATATTTGATTGTTTCAGGCTATTAGGGCAGTTACTGACTCTATGGGTTCAGCTAGACAGGGGTTCACGGGCTGGACAGTTTCGAAGAAATCAGGAATTAACATAGTCGTTGAACTTTTATATCGACAACGCGAATATAGGCGTGTGTGATACTTACGAAATATCTACATGAAAAAATTGGGAATTTGTGGTAGGTCTTATGGGACCAAACTGCTGAGGTCATCGTTCCCTAAGATTACGCACTACTTAATCTAACTTACACTAACTTACGCTAAGAACCACACACACACACACACACACACACACACACACACACACACACACACACACACACACACACACAACCATGCCCGAGGAAGGTTAAAAAAAATGACTCTGAGCACTATGGGACTTAACTGCTGTGGTCATCAGTCCCCTAGAACTTAGAACTACTTAAACCTAACTAACCTAAGGACTTCACGCACATCCATGCCCGAGGCAGGATTCGAACCTGCGACCGTTGCGGTCGCGCGGTTCCAGACTGTAGCGACTAGAAGCGCTCGGCTACTCCGGCCGGCCCCGAGGGAGGACTCGAACCTCCGACAGGGGGAGCAGCGTGGACCGCGATCTACATGGCCAAGAAATGAATGTGAATGAATTAAAAGATGATTAAATAATTACCGAACAGATGAGCTGAAGAGTCATTTGACGAAGTCATAATACAACGATTCTCAATGTTTGTTAAGTTCGTTTGGCAGGATGTGTGAAAAACTGAAATTACTTCCAGAGGTGAACAGTATATATCGTTGACGCCTACAAGCAAATAGACTAAACCTCTCAAATATCACCAACAGTTCGCAGACTGTCGTCGCTCCCCTCCGTCGGATTGGTAAAAGCGACACATGCATTTACTCCAAACTACACGGCGGAAAGGCTTGGAATGTAATACAGAACATTGTTCTGTTTCTTTATTCATTTATTGATTGATTGATATGGCACGATTAGGGCCATCAGGTCTGTAACTACGTACAGGATGGTCCATTGATCGTGACCGGGCCAAATATCCACGAAATAAGCGTCAAACGAAAAAACTACAAAGGGGAAGGGGGAAACCAGATGGCGCTATGGTTGGCCCGCTAGATGGCGCTGCCATAGGTCAAACCGATATCAATTGCGTTTTTTAAAATAAGAACCCCCATTTTTATTACATATTCGTGTAGTAAAGTAACTCCGTCTACAGGCCGCAAGCGACCCATCGGGACCATCCGACCGCCGTATCATCCTCAGGTGAGGATGCGGATAGGAGGGGCATGGGGTCAGCACACCGCTCTCCCGGTCGTTAAGACGGTTTTCTTTGACCGGAGCCGCTACTAGTCGGTCGAGTAGCTCCTCAATTGGCATCACGAGGCTGAGTGCACCCCGAAAAATGGCAACAGCACGTGGCGGCGGGATGGTGACCCATCCAAGCGCCGGCCACGCCCGACAGCGCTTAACTTCGGTGATCGCACGGGAACCGGTGTATCCACTGTGGCAAGGCCGTTGCGACATATTCGTGTAGTACGTAAAGAAATATGGATGTTTTAGTTGGAGCACTTTTTTCCCTTTGTGATATATGGCGCTGTAATAGTCACGAACATATGGCTCACAATTTTAGACGAACAGTTGGTAACAGGTCGGTTTTTTTTAAATTAAAATACAGAACGTAGGTACGTTTGAACATTTTATTTCGGTTGTTCCAGTGTGATACATGTACCTTTGTGAACTTATCATTTCTGAGAAGGCATGCTGTTACAGCGTCATTGCCTGTAAATACCACATTAATGCAATAAATGCTCAAAATGATGTCCGTTAACCTCAACGTATTTGGCAATACGTGTAACGACATTCCTCTCACCAGCGAGTAGTTCGCGTTCCGTCATGTTCGCTCATGCATCCACAATGCGCTGACGCATTTTGCCAGGCGTTGTCGGTGGTTCACGATGGCAAATATCCTTCACCTTTTCCCACAGAAAGAAATCCGGGGACGTCAGATTCGGCGAACATGCGGGCCATGGTATGGTGCTTCGACGACCAATCCACCTGTCATGAATATGGTATTCAATACCGCTTCAACCGCATGCGAGCTATGTGCTGGACATCCATCATGTTGGAAGTACTTCACCATTCTGTCACGCAGGGAAATATCTTGTAGTAACATCGGTAGAACATTACGTAGGAAATCAGCATACATTGCATCTTTTAGATTGCCTTCGATAAAATTGGGGGCCAATTATCCTTCCTCCCATAACGCCGCACCATACATTAACCCGCCAAGGTCGCTGATGTTCCATTAGTCGCAGCCATCGTGGATTTTCCGATGCCCAATAATGCATATTATGCCGGTTTACGTTACCGCTGTTGGTGAATGACGCTTCGTCGCTAAATAGAACGCGTGCAAAAAATCTGTCATCGTCCCGTAATTTCTCTTGTGCCCAGTGGCAGAAATGTACACGACGTTCATAGTCGTCGCCATGCAATTCCTGGTGCATAGACACATGGTACGGGTGCAATCGATGTTGATGCAGCATTCTCAACACCGACGTTTTTGAGATTCCCGATTCTCGCGCAATTTGTCTGCTACTGGTGTGCGGATTAGCCGCGACAGCAGCTAGAACACCTACTTGGGCATCATCATTTGTTGCAGGTCGTGATTGACGTTTCACATGTGGCTGAACACTTCCCGTTTCCTTAAACAACGTAACTATCCGGCGAACGGTCCGGGCACTTGGATGACGTCGTCCAGGATACCGAGCAGCATACATAGCACACAACTGTTGGGAATTTTGATCACAATAGCCATACACCAACACGATTCGACCCTTTCCGCAATTGGTAAACGGTCCATTTTAACAGGGGTAATGTATCACGAAGCAAATACCGTCCGCGCTGGCGGAATGTTACGTGATACCACGTAGTTATACGTCTGTGACTATTACAGCGCCGTCTGTCACAAAGCGAAAAAAGTGGTCCAACTAAAACATTCATATTTCTTTACGTACTACACGAACATGTAATAAAAATGGAGGTTCCTATTTAAAAAACGCAGTTGATATCCGTTTGACCTATGGCAGCGCTATCTAGCTGGCCGACCATTGCGCCATCTGGTTTCCCCCTTCAAGCTAGACGAGTTTCGTTCTTTGTAGTTTTTTCGTTTGATGCTTATTTCGTGAGATATTTGGCCCGGTCACTATCAATGGACCACCCTGTATAACTAAGCATGCCGCATGTTTTGCATTACATTCGTTACAATAAGCATGAGATATAATATATAAACATTACTGTAGTACGGGAAGAGAAGAGAAACACAATTCATGGAAAATACAACAATGAGGACAAAAAATGGTTCAAATGGCTCGAAGCACTATGGTCCTCAACATCTGAGGTAATCAGTCCCCTAGAACGTAGAACTACTTAAACCCAACTAACCTAAGGACATCACACACATCCATGCCCGAGGCAGGATTCTAACCTGCGACCGTAGCAGACGCGCGCTTCTGGACTGAAGCACCTAGAACCGCTCGACCACAGCGGCCGGCCAATGAAGGCAAATTACAGAAAATATGAGCGCTAGCAACGGCGGACAAGACAGAAGGGAGGGAGGAAAGAGAGAAAGAGGGCACGTAATGAACTGAATTAATGAAGACCCCGAGGGCGAAACAAACTGACTTAACTGAGAAATGAAAAGAGAAAGAAACGTAACTGGGAGAAGGTGGGGTCATTTGCTTTACTCTTTGGCTGGGACTAAACTGGTCTCAAACTTTAATTTTTGGGGAGACGTTATGAGGGTGACAGAAAGAAGTGCTTCAGCTTCTGGAGAAAAGCAACAGGGTACTGAATCGCGCGCAGAGTGCAATGTAGCTTGTTCCAGCGGCGGTCAACAGGAGCAGCAAACGAGTTTTTTTTTGGGGATCGGCTGAACCTGGGGTACTACATAAGAGAGACGACGTTTTTCGATTCTGCTGAGATGGCAAGTACTTAATCTCTGATGCAAGGTACTGATATACATGTGCACAGAAGAGCCGATGAACAAAACACGGTGTATTTTAGTCTAGTGTGGTGATCATGAACTTGTGCTATGGTGCGATCAATAAGCTTACTTATATAAATGCGTGGAGTCTGTTCTTTGGGACATGTCAGAAAGAATAACACCACGAATTTATATAATTGATTAGCCTTGACGGGAAATTAATCCACAACCTTCAGTACGGATGCACATAAACGTTCGACCTCCGCCGGGAATCTAAAATAGCGAGCATGGAGGATATGGATAGGTGGCGCCAGGTGGGAATATGGGTCGGCCGGGAGTGTGCGAGGTAGTCCACGCATTTGTGATAGACACTGTCCTTATGGCGCAGTGGTTAACGCAACTACCTAGTAAGCAGAACACTCCGGGTTGCCGGTCCAGCACAAATTTTCACTCATCGACGCTGATTCTGCGTAAAGCCCTGATGCAGCTGATATCATTAGTTCCTTTCCTTTCTCCCTTCTCCACCTTCAATTTACATAACAGAAAAATTACGTATGAGGCCGTTGCTGCAGCGTTTATGCGACGTAGCGCAACTCCGATGAGGGTATGTAAGAACAGACTTGTAGACAGGCCATTAGTGTGTCGTTCGTGTCTTTCGGACATACACGCGGAAATGTTAACTATGGCGACGTTGTTACCAAATACGTACAAACAGGACCAATGTGTTATTTCTTTCATGGCTGCCGAAGAATGAACACCGATTGACAACCATCGGGGAATGACGAATGTATATAGGGCAGCACGTCCGTCGAAACCTATCGCTGTGGAATGGTGCGCCAAATACCGTTCCATTTGCTGGACTGGTCATGTTTACCCTTTTCTTTGATTAGCGTGGCCCATTCCTTATGGATCTCAAGGAACCTTGTGTCTCCGTCACTGTGGAACGGCACTGCACAACGCCGGAGAAATTACGGAGTGCACTTAAAGTCGAAAAATCCGGGAAAAGGTGTGCTGCTGCGTCATGATAACTCACTTGCCCACATCAAAAATGTCGTTACGCAGACGTTACGTCAACTCAAGTGGGAGACACTCGAGCACCCGCCCTCCTATAGTCCTGATCCGTCCTCATGTGATTATGAGGCCTTCGGTACCATAAACAAAGGCCTTCAAGGTTCGACAATTCCTAATGGTCGAGGATGTGCAGCAAGCCGTTACAGACTTCTTCACGCAGCACGACACGGTGGTTTAACAAACAGATATCTTCAGCCTGGAGCGTCGATGAGTTGATTGCCTCGACGCTCAGGCCGATTTTGCCTGATTGGCATACCGATTCGGGACTGGACAGCCTTCAAACGGAATCTTTTTGATCGCCTCATATATGCTATCTCCTCCCATCGTTGACCATAAAAGGAAGACAAATTTTTCTCCTTCACGATTCGTTGCAGTTACCTCTAAGGTAAGTACCACCACAGAAATGTGCATAAGCGTTCTCTCCTACGGAGGATCCCTTGCGTTAACGGAAGAACCGGAAAGGGAAACGGTCACTATAATATCTGGCGAACAACTGTTGTGTCATTTATTTGCAAGTGTTTATCGACGTCTCATAATCTGCATATATGATCGTGTAGTCTACCCACGAATATTCGGATTATTAGGATATTTCAGCTCGCAGAGCTAACGTGATCGCATTAGATCGATGAATAGCGAGGCCGGGCCCGTTTCCCAGCTAACTGCCTGCAGCGAGGCGCTAGGATCATTACACACAATTATGGAATAACACGGCGCCCAAATGATGATCCAGGTAATTTTGTGCGTCACCGCTACCCGATATCGCGATAATTTCGCCATTACAGTGCAGCGCTGACGAACGACGGCCCTCGGTATCCTCGATTCTGCTTGAAACTTTCGAATAACTGACACCAACTCTTGCACAGAACAAGAAAACAGAATTTTTGTAATTTGCACACTTCCACATTCTATCGCGAAAAGAGCATCCGCGAGTGTAACATGCAAAATTTTTACAGAAAACCAGTCGCTGCGTAGTAATAACACACGTACATAAATACTGTCGTTTAAGTTTCTGCATCGTAGCTGCCACGGTAATTAATTTTTATGGTGTAAGAGGCTGTTGTTTTGCAGAACAAATAAATCAGTTCTTTGGGGTATGTTTTTAATTTCATTACTTTGCAAAGAATTTTCTTAAAGATCTGATATGACTTTTATACCGCGTAGCTTATTTATCCTGCATCTAGGGCACTTCCCCCCCCCTCCCTCTCTCTCTCTCTCTCTCTCTCTCTGCTGGCCGTGTGGCCGAGCGGTTCTAGGCGCGTCAGTCTGGAACCGCGCGGCCGCTACGGTCGCAGGTTCGAATCCTGCCTCGGGTATGGATGTGTGTGATGGCCTTAGGTTATTCAGGTTTAAGTAGTTCTAAGTTCTAGGGGACTGATGACCTCAGATGTTAAGTCCCACAGTGCTCAGAGACATTTGAACCATTTCTCTCTCTCTCTCTCTCTCTCACACACACACACACACACACACACACACACACAGAGAGAGAGAGAGAACGCTTTATATGACTCCGCCCAAAACTATAACAAAATCATATTTAAGGGTTGTGTTAACCTGTGTCTGGACGTAATTGTTCCACGACATTTAAAAATAACTTTTTCATTAACTTTTTTACTTTTTCTCTGGACTTACGCTCAAATTCTACTCACATAAGTATCTCGTTACCAATAATTATATTGAGTTTTATACGGCCGTGTTACCATCGCATAGCTTCCAAATGTTACTGGTTTCACTGCTAGAGTTGAATTATTGTACGCACGCTTTCTAAAACAGTATTAACAGAGCTAGGGTGAAACTTACAATTACGACACCGCGGGACGACCCCAATGAGACGGAGCCTCCGCCTCTTCTCGTCCTACCGATTGATCTTGACCCGCCCACACCGCATCAGCCGACGCCTTTTACATCTGGTTATTGGTCTCCGGAGGTGGACGCGTACCCTTCTGGCCGTTTTCCGGGGGACGTTTCCGCCAGAGCGAAGGCCGGATGGCGGGGTACGACCGGAAGCTTGACGTCCCCTGCAGCCACAGCTTCCGGTCCAGCGCAGCGTCCACCCTCCGACCTCCCCCGCCGTCGTCGCGCTCCGTATGCGACGACTGTCCGTCACTCTGCCGAGAGGGGGGGGGGGGGGGGGGAGAGGAATGTTCCGGCGTAACATCAAGTGCCGGCACGTCGGCCTGGAACGTTACAGCAGAGAGAGCTGTGAGACGACGTCAGCCATTAGTAGGGTGACTAGGACGACACGACGATAGGGGTTGCCCGGCCCCTATACGAAGAGAATATAAGCGCCGCTCCGCCTGAGAAGGCTTCCACATCGACCCGCCGTCTCATCCAACAACTAGGCACACGTTACCCCGACGCTTCGAATAAGAGACCTTACTCCACACTCGACAGACAATACAGGGTGATTCAAGAAGAATACCACAACTTTAAAAATGTGTATTTAATGAAAAAAGAATGGCTCTGAGCACTATGGGACTCAACTGCTGAGGTCATTAGTCCCCTAGAACTTAGAACTAGTTAAACCTAACTAACCTAAGGACATCACAAACATCCATGCCCGAGGCAGGATTCGAACCTGCGACCGTAGTGGTCTTGTGGTTCCAGACTGCAGCGCCTTTAACCGCACGGCCACTTTGGCCGGCGTATTTAATGAAAGAAACATAATATAACCTTCTGTTATACATCATTACAAAGAGTATTTAAAAAGGTTTTTTTTTCACTCAAAAACAAGTTCAGAGATGTTCAATATGGCCCCCTCCAGACACACGAGCAATATCAACCCGATACTCCAACTCGTTCCACACTCTCTGTAGCGTATCAGGCGTAACAGTTTGGATAGCTGCTGTTATTTCTCGTTTCAAATCATCAATGGTGGCTGGGAGAGGTGGCCGAAACACCATATCCTTAACATACCCCCATAAGAAAAAATCGCAGGGGGTAAGATCAGTGCTTCTTGGAGGCCAGTGATGAAGTGCTCTGTCACGGGCTGCCTGGCGGCCGATCCATCGCCTCGGGTAGTTGACGCTCCATCCTGCTGAAATATGAATTGTTGTGCTTCTTGTTCGAGCTGAGGGAACAGCCAATTCTCTAACATCTCCAGATACTGTAGTTCAGTTACAGTAGCACCTTCGAAGAAAAAGGGACCAAAAACTTTATTGGCTGAAATGGCACAGAAAACATTCACCTTAGGCGAGTCACGTTCATACTGAGTTGTTTCCCGCGGATTCTCAGTGCCCCATATACAGACATTGTGACGGTTGACTTTCCTGTTAGTGTGGAAAGTTGCTTCATCACAAAACACAATCTTTGAAACGAAAGATTCATCTGTTTCCATTTGAGCAAGGATAAAATCACAGAAATCGATTCTTTTAATCTTATCAGCTGCAGACAGTGCTTGAACCAATTTCAGACGATAAGGTTTCATAACTAACCTTTTTCGTAGGACTCTCCATACAGTTGATTGTGGAATTTGCAGCTCTCTGCTAGCTCTGCGAGTCGATTTTCCTGGGCTGCGAACAAATGCTTGCTGCATGCGTGCTATATTTTCATCACTCGTTCTCGGCCGTCCAGAACTTTTCCCTTTGCACAAACACCCATTCTCTGTAAACTGTTTATACCAACGTTTAATACACCACCTATCAGGAGGTTTAACACCATACTTCGTTCGAAATGCACGCTGAACAACTGTCGTCGATTCACTTCTGCCGTACTCAATAATACAAAAAGCTTTCTGTTGAGCGGTCGCCATCTTAGCATCAACTGACGCTGACGCCTAGTCAACAGCGCCTCAAGCGAACAAATGTACAACTAAATGAAACTTTATAGCTCCCTTAATTCGCCGACAGATAGTGCTTAGCTCTGCCTTTTGTCGTTTCAGAGTTTTAAATTCCTAAAGTTGTGGTATTCTTTTTGAATCACCCTGTATAGGCAGTAATAAAACACACACATGTATCATACATATGAACTATCATTCAGATCTATTAAAAACGCCATTTTCAAACTTCTCAACAATCATGCTTGAAGTCAAACGGGCACAGCCCAGTGGCGCTTCAGATACACTCGTGGAAATGGAAAAAAGAACACATTGACACCGGTGTGTCAGACCCACCATACTTGCTCCGGACACTGCGAGAGGGCTGTACAAGCAATGATCACACGCACGGCACAGCGGACACACCAGGCACCGCGGTGTTGGCCGTCGAATGGCGCTAGCTGCGCAGCATTTGTGCACCGCCGCCGTCAGTGTCAGCCAGTTTGCCGTGGCATACGGAGCTCCATCGCAGTCTTTAACACTGGTAGCATGCCGCGACAGCGTGGACGTGAACCGTATGTGCAGTTGACGGACTTTGAGCGAGGGCGTATAGTGGGCATGCGGGAGGCCGGGTGGACGTACCGCCGAATTGCTCAACATGTGGGGCGTGAGGTCTCCACAGAACATCGATGTTGTCGCCAGTGGTCGGCGGAAGGTGCACGTGTCCGTCGACCTGGGACCGGACCGCAGCGACGCACGGATGCACGCCAAGACCGTAGGATCCTACGCAGTGCCGTAGGGGACCGCACCGCCACTTCCCAGCAAATTAAGGACACTGTTGCTCCTGGGGTATCGGCGAGGACCATTCGCAACCGTCTCCATGAAGCTGGGCTACGGTCCCGCACACCGTTAGGCCGTCTTCCGCTCACGCCCCAACATCGTGCAGCCCGCCTCCAGTGGTGTCGCGACAGGCGTGAATGGAGGGACGAATGGAGACGTGTCGTCTTCAGCGATGAGAGTCGCTTCTGCCTTGGTGCCAATGATGGTCGTATGCGTGTTTGGCGCCGTGCAGGTGAGCGCCACAATCAGGACTGCATACGACCGAGGCACACAGGGCCAACACCCGGCATCATGGTGTGGGGAGCGATCTCCTACACTGGCCGTACACCACTGGTGATCGTCGAGGGGACACTGAATAGTTCACGGTACATCCAAACCGTCATCGAACCCATCATTCTACCATTCCTAGACCGGCAAGGGAACTTGCTGTTCCAACAGGACAATGCACGTCCGCATGTATCCCGTGCCACCCAACGTGCTCTAGAAGGTGTAAGTCAACTACCCTGGCCAGCAAGATCTCCGGATCTGTCCCCCGTTGAGCATGTTTGGGACTGGATGAAGCGTCGTCTCACGCGGTCTGCACGTCCAGCACGAACGCTGGTCCACCTGAGGCGCCAGGTGGAAATGGCATGGCAAGCCGTTCCACAGGACTACATCCAGCATCTCTACGATCGTCTCCATGGGAGAATAGCAGCCTGCATTGCTGCGAAAGGTGGATATACACTGTACTAGTGCCGACATTGTGCATGCTCTGTTGCCTGTGTCTATGTGCCTGTGGTTCTGTCAGTGTGATCATGTGATGTATCTGACCCCAGGAATGTGTCAATAAAGTTTCCCCTTCCTGGGACAATGAATTCACGGTGTTCTTATTTCAATTTCCAGGAGTGTAGAATAGAAAGACAGTCAAACAGTCCGGTCTGTGGGCGCACTAGAAGACGAGCCGTTATACAAACACTTTAGCCGTGACTAATGAACTGTTGTATTTTGATTGCATTGGAATTGTATATATCAAAGGACTTTGATTATTTGCATTTCGCCATTTGCTTGCCACACCTCCTTGTGAAATATTGTCAATTTAACTTACTGTAATAAACTCCATTAATAAGATTTGCTTGAACTGACGTCTAGCCATCTGAGACAACAGCTTCCAGGGCATCCAATATAAGACGAGTGGGCCGGATACGACATCCTGTATGGGTGGTGACCCCATGATGCAGGTGTGCCCATGACTTTAAGATGCAGAACAGTTTCTCCTGGACCAGGAGCTGAAATTCTTCCAAATATGTGCGATATCCATTCAAATTCCACTGTAACGCGTAAGTCCCTGTTTGAGCCATTGTTTAGCGATGGTGGTTGTTTTCTTTCTCCCTCGCAGACGGTGATTTACCAGGTACATCAGGGAAAACGTTAGCCGGTTCCCTGCTCTCCGGTTCCTCAGATTGGAAATTCATATCCTAAAGAGCATAGTCCCCATGTGAGAGGAAGAGATCTCACCGATCCAAAGGTTTAACTACCGCTTTCTTCGACTTGGAACTACTTTTCGAAGGACGTTTTTCTTTATTGATGGGAGTAGGTGGTTGCCTGGATTGCAGGGATGGCTTAAATGGCTTCTTATATTGGGTAGTGGTATCTGGCTTAGGCAGAAAGCCCATTCCTGACGGCTTCAGTTTCAAGTGGAACGTTCCCCCCCCCCCCCCCCCCCCCCCACAGGTACACCGACAAGTGCATGTGCTCGAACTCTAATATGTGGTCTGAGTTTGTGTGGAGGCATCACACTTAGTGATTGGCGTCTTAAGCGCTGATGCAAAAGAAGCACCAAAAACCTGCGGTTGGATAGCTTTGAAAGGTTTATTAGCTTCACCATAGCTTATGCGTCTCTTGACTTGCAGTTCCTGAATTTCCCTTTCCTCGTCGTAAACCTCTCACTTTCTACTCCACACTGGGTGGTCCCCAGATTGTTTACTCATTTCGGAAGAAGTGTTCAAGAATTACCTGACTCGTGAGATGAGCCGAGCCTCCACAATCGGCACATGTAGCCCTCCGATTACATCCCACAGTCGTATGGCCAAATATTTGACGTCTGTAGCATCGCACTGGGTTAGGAACAAACGGGCGAACTTTAAGATGGATATAGCCTGCAAGGATATGTTCAGGTAATTCCAGAGCACTAAACGTTACAATAAATGTTGCCGATTTTTCAAATTTACCATTGACTCCCCTCGTATAGTTCTTCACTTCCGTGATGCCCATATTTTTCCATTCTTCATGTAACTCCGCGGGGTCCGTCTCCATTAGATCAGAGCAGGTACACCCGTCCCGTCAGGAGTAGTAGTTTGATGACATCCTTCCATAGTGATCCCACAAGGCGCTAGGGAAACAACCGTCGGCCCAGGGAGAGCCCTGCATGACTGAGCAAGCCTCATACAACTGTTGGGCTGCAGGTGCCCCCAGAGGTTGCCCGCTAGAGGCTGTTTTACCTGAACAGCCGTTCACCTCATCAGCACACAGCACACCTTGAGGTTGAGGTTTTTTTATAGAGGTGTGTACCTTCCTCCCGCTGAAGCCAAGACACCCTGTTCTCCAAAACACACAACATTCCACTTCTGCGCAGCATTTTTGTCGCTGAAGCATGCCAAGAGCTTACGGTGACAGAGGGCAGTCGGTGCTGATCAGTCCCCAGCTCAGGAACGCCGAGGCGCCAAGCTCGTACTCAGCAAACGAATGCTGAGCCCATGAGGGTGCAAATGATAGAATAAGTGTATTCCAGTAAGAGAAGTAATCAGGGTGTTGTCACTCTCTCTCTGGTTAGGAGGGTTCCTTTCAGGAGGGTGGGAGTGCAGCAGTGGAAGGTGGCAATGAAATTGTACAGGCTGGTCCATATTTATGGTGCTATCCTTCTAAAAAGCGTATGGAAGTGGATAAAGAGACATATGAAAGATGCAACTTTGTAACGTTGTTGCTTGAATTTCTTCTGAAAGCGATACTGATAGACAATAAAAGCGGGTTAAAAGCTGTGAGCTGTCTGCGGAAGTTAACCTTGCATTACTGCGCAACTGTTTCACCAGGTATCCAGTCTAGCTTACCAAATTCCCAACCAGACTAACTTTAATTATAATCTTTTAATAGTCATACGACAACCGGTGATTATATATATATATATATATATAGAGAGAGAATTTAAATAAAAAGAAATAAATCAGTTTGTATTTGGAAATTTATTTTAACATTGATCATTGAAATTTCAGCATATTAAACTTGATTCATAATTAAACTGGTGCCTTATTGAGGATTGTGAAAATGTGAGTTTGTAATCTTACGGAACACATTAAATATGGAGCCAAGATTGGGAGACTGCATACAACACTGCATTCAATAAAATAACACACAAAGAACGTTGAAACATATGCAAGAGGAAATTAACCCCAACCAACCGATTCAATTTTCACCCAAAGAAGTTACGTTCGTAGCGCAATCCTGTCCGTCATGTAATTACCACACACTGGTGTACTAAATTCATACTAACTCTCTGTGAAATCTTCCAGAAAAGAATAGCTGAGGGCTACTTTGATGATTAGACCACATGCTTCACGTGGTCAACTTGGTTTACACAAAGAGTGTAACTCCACAATAATTTTTATAATTAAAATAAATTAGATCGAAAAGCAATTTACAGAAGAAAAACCTCGAACTGGTTACTATCGTCTTACTATTAACCTGAGGGGTCAAACAATTGTATAAGCACGTGGTACTGGTCTCACAAAGTACACCCCACATGGGTTGAACATAAAGAAAAGTTGCTATATTGAAAAATATTGTCAAGACGAGACGTTATAATCTCACGCACATTCGCATTTAAGATTGATGATCTTAGTTGGAGTTACTGATCAACACGTGGTTCCACTTTACTCACAAAGTAGTGACAAAGCAACTACTGGAATATTCTGAACTGTACACTCGAATCACACTGCGTTGCAATTTAAGATAACATTAGATATTTTATAGCTAAACCTGAAATAAAGGTGATTAAATTTTCAGTTAGGCTGAACTTAAGAAATCCATTGTCCTACGGACTTAGCAGACACGCGCTTAGCCGGAGATCTTACCACTTCAGACGCTCGCCGCAGACAGACTGCCCTGGTCCCTTCCTGAGGGTGGCTCACAAATACAAGCGGAAGTGGCCAGAGAGGCAGCTTCCTATACCAACATGACAAGGGACGGACAGGACCATACTAAGGATAGAAACCTCTTTGCTTTTAGAAAGCGTAGCTATCTGTTCCGAGGTTGGTCCTACTGTTCTCTAGCAGACAGGCTTGTCTGCTACCATCCAGCATGCAACTAGAAATACATTTGCTCATTCATCCTCTCACACAGAAGGGAAGGGGGATGACAGTGTCTTATCATATACAGTATATAAAATAAAGTGGATGTAGGTTCCGTATGAGACTGTGTGACATGAATTACATATAAACTGTGTTTCAAAGTGTAGTAGTGTGACAGATCGTTCTTGTTTATGTGTAAAAGTAACACGTTCCACTACTCAGTCTCCTCCCAGATAGTCAGAAACGCCACAGTAAATTTAGAAGAGGAATTTATGCCGTAAATGACAACAGATTTAAGAAATTAACATGAAAGGAATCCAACAGAGACCTTTCAACTTGTATTTTTAAATGGAAATGGTGCTATGTGATGTATCAGACAGATAGTGTGTTGCACGAGAAAAACAATGACGCTTTTCATCTGAGCACAGCTTTAGTGTCTCGAGTTATTTCACATAGAAAAAGGAAAATTCTAGTGATAATACATGAAGGCTACAGGATGTGCTCGATGTGTTGTCGGCGTGGTTACTATCCACTTCACCCATTTTTCATGAATTTTGACCAATACATGTACCAGAATGTGAGCATAAGTATCAACAATCCACTCCATAATGCGTGCGAGGTTTCTGCTCTTCACAGCATCCATAAACAGTTCATCTAGGAGTAACAATGATTTGGTTTTCGTCCAGTTTGCGTGTCACTTATTCGTGAAACAGAACAGAATAACATTCGCATTTTGTGAGAGTGCTATTTGTGTGTTGCCAGAACTCATTATCGACGGTTCGTAGGGTGACGGTAACAAAGGGAACAAATTTTCTGAAAAATTTGGGGAGTACTGCTCTCTGACCTCACCAAAAGATGCCAGAACAGCGGTTGGTGTTGCTTCGTCTGTAGCTTACATTGGGCAGATTTCGGTTTCTCTGCAACAGTGCAAGTTTCATGAAATTTCGCGAGAAGTTTCACCACCGTACCTTGGATAATGGGTGGTCTGTCGACTTTGCTTTGGTTGAAAAATCCTGCGACGACACTGCTGCCCCTCTCTCCCGATTCAAGAGTTATCTCAGTTTCCTCGGCATGTGTTAATGCCAACATCTTTCAAGTCAATTGTAAGCAACAATCATCACTCGTAATTAGAGAATGAATAAAGCCATGCTCATATGAAAGGCAGCATTGTTTTTCTCGTGTAATTCTCCGTCTATGTAAGCTTGGGATGGTGTCAAGTACAGTATATCCGTGACAACTGAATTAGTATTCCACTGGTTTTTATTGGTGGTTGAAGAAAAATGTAGCAATGGACAGCAATAAAAATACTGGAATATTAATTCTCTATCTGTCTGATATGTAACATAACCCCATTTCAATTTGAGAATTATGAGTTGCATCCAAGATGGAGGTATCCAAAATGGCTATCATCCTGGTAACATAGCGTCACAGATTTTCCCCCTCTCATATCTCATACTGCAAGACTTCACTCCAATGGATACTGACTACCAAAGTGCAAGGAGGTCACGAAGACAGACACACACACACACACACACACACACACACACACACACACACACACACACACAGAGAGAGAGAGAGAGAGAGAGAGAGAGAGAGAGAGAGAGAGAGAGAGAGAGAGTGAGTGAGTGAGTGAGTGAGTGTGTGTGTGTGGGGGGGGGGGGCATACATCATCGAACGATAATTTTCCATAAACAAATGCATATTGCCCCCAAACATTGTGTAGTATTACGGCGAATATTAAGCTGCGGACTTTAAAAGAAGTAAGAATTAGTGACGCTTCGCTAAAATTCAGTAGCATGCAACAAGGAAGTTAATAGCGACTAGGCACAACACACACTAGTGCTCAAATGTCTGTAACAATTTTGCATAAGCATTAATTGTGAAATTTGAAGGGATTAAATGGGTTCCATTATTATTTCCCCAGACCGATGACCGTTGCAGTCTGGTCCCTTTAATCCCACAAACCATATTATTTCCCCGACATATACATGAGCTATAGATGAAGGGACCATAGAACACTACCTATGACAGATAGTAAACGATGTAGAGCATTAGGAGTTGGATACAACAACAAGTACAGGAGTTATGTAACAGACTTTGGTAAGTGTAGCCAATTTGTAAAGAAATGATTGAAGATTATACACGATTTTACCAGTATCTCCATAACTTATCAGTATGTAGACAGGGAGAATACTGACATGTTCTGCATTGTTGCCCAATTTCCCCCATCCTCCGTTATGACATGTTGTCGCGAATGGTTCGCGGATGTGAGTAGAAATGCATAAGATTGCAGAAGATGAACATGTAGGAAAGCAACCTAACGTGAGCCAGGTCACTGGGAAGCAGGAGAGGTTGCGTTTTTGTGGCAAGCGACGCTGGAGCTACATCGCCAGCTACGACAGAATGTTCTGGAAGGACGACAGGACACGGGAGACGCGCGTGATCGCGGTGGATTGCATCAGACGAGCCTATATAAGCAGGGCCGCTGGTGCTGCTAGGGAGATTCCATCGACAGTTGCCTCAGATGCTGAACCTGAGTTACTCTGCCCTCGGGACGTGACTTAGTTTTCGTGGCACTTAGCTGCACAGGGTAAATGCAGGATTGCCCAACTTCCATTCAATGTGTTGGTGCCTCTTAGGGTTCGACAGTGGTCTTATCCTACCTCGTGTTCCATCTCAGTTATTTTATCCACCGAGTTCCCTTACCTGCAAAGAATTTCCAGCTTGTTTTCTAGCACCAGGACTTCGAGTTGGACGAGCCACCTCATTACTGGATTTAGCGTCTAGCTCCCATCCTGATCCGCTAGTAGGAAACTGCAGACGCGACAATGTGCTGTTGTCAGATTTTCCTCCCTCCTCTCACCCGTTTGACAGCGGCCAATTGCCCTGTGTATAAAATGGCGGGAAATTCAAAAGTTGGTGGGAAATTAAAAATAGCTACAGGGTCTTCTCCCAACTCCTATGACATCGTTGTGGAAGTAGGGCTGTTGTCTTACGTATAAAATGGTGGGAAATTAAAAAATCTCAAATGGGGCGCCGGCCGGTGTGGCCAAGCGGTTAAAGGCGCTACAGTCTGGAACCGCGTGGCCGCTACGGTCGCAGGTTCGAATCCTGCCTCGGGCATGGATGTGTGTGATGTCCTTAGGTTAGTTAGGTTTAAGTAGTTCTAAGTTCTAGGGGACTGATGACCTCAGAAGTTAAGTCCCATAGTGCTCAGAGCCATTTGAACCAATCAAATGGGGCATTATCCGGCTGGAACACAAGATGGTTGACCTACGATACTGGTGTGCTTTGTATTGTTGGCATATGTCCTGGATTTTTTTCCTGACAACACTCACCTGAGACAAAATAAGTTTGTTTCCTCCGCAGGTCCAAGCCTACTTGTTAGATAAAAGATGTTTTTTCCTTTCCAGTCTGAGCCTGTGGTTCTGAGAAAAAAGGACACTGTCTTCAAAGGTCTCCCTCTTCATCCCCCTGTGTCAGTTCTACAATAAAGGGCAGTGTTTCAACAGAGACAAAGGATGCCAGTCTGAGCCTGTTGGCTAGATAAACACTTTTTCACCCAGAAAATAGTAACCAGTCTTAACCTGTCTGCTGACCTAGTTTCAATTCGAATCCAATCAAATTCCCAATCCAATTCAGATCCAAAATTCAATTCCAGTTTAGTGCACTTCGAATGGAAATAAAGTCAAATTGAATAAAATTAAAATTAAATTAAATTAGAATTCAATTCAAAATCACAGTCCACTTCCGTATGTTTAAAACTGCTGCTAGCCAACCCCTACGAAGTTCAAACTTTTCCCCTCTGATGTCACTATCAATTTGGATGTGTCCACTTCTGTAATGCTGGGAATATTTATGTCTTTATTTTTAAACAAAAAGCGCGCCAGGGAGAATCTTTTACACAGTTTCCAGATACGCCGATCGTGGAGTCCGCTAGGACCCGAGTAGTGGGCGAGCGCTCGGGCAATGTGTAGTCGCAGTTATTGTGCCACGGGGTGTCGGAGAGCCGGCGTAAGGCATACGAATCCGGCGGAACAGGAGTCAGGTGGTCGGGAGTTGGGCCACGGTCTTCCAATGACAGCTTCGGGCACAGAGACGCAGACTACCAGTTCGATAGACTAACGCGAAATGGAGGATAGAAGCTACGATTACTACCCCGAGAATTCTGTTGTGGCGACGCTGCACAACCTATAACAGAGTTCAAACAACGGGAAACATGAAAAATGCATGAAGCAAACTTTAAGTTTCACTCATACTTTAATTCTCCTAAGTTGACAATAAGCTAGAAACCACACATACGTTCAGCATGGAAATTCGTCCACCTGGCGGTGGACATCTGTCCAATGACTCTGAAAGGGTGAAAAATTATGTTCACGTACTATGCTTGTAAAATTCGCCACAAAAAATTTTATGTGGAATATATGGCAGCTATTAAACCTGCGGTAGCCTAGCCACCCACTACAAAGCAGTCGAACACGTGAATTTACACGCACAGGCTTACACGAAACAATACGATACAGTACCTGTGTTGTTCAGAATTACGATGCAAAGTTCCTTCGAACGTGCATGCACGCCTTGCATCGTAATTCTGAACAACAGAGGCACTGCCGTATCGTATTTATCCTCAGACACTGGGCAAGGGAATTTCAATTAAAATGTCTCCCATGTAAGGGAGTATATATAATGGATGTTGAACTGCAGGTTGTAGATGCATGACTGACGGTATATGGAAGCTTAGGTCTGGCCGTGAATCGTGCTCGGTTAGTCTAAGGTAAGGCGACCGCTCGCGAATTGAGGGAAATTCGGGTTCTAGTCTAGGTCCGGCACAAATTTTCATTGTAATCATTCCATTATACAAGTGATGGTTGTTCACATTCGTAACTGCGTATACATTTCTTACATACGTGAAACTAATTTGAGAATGAAGCACATTTACATGATGCGGCAAGTCTAATAGTAACCATACAAAATTCGTTAAATATACAGGTATGAGAGAGGAAAGAACGGTATTTTTACGAGAGCAGCTGTGTATAACGATTCTGGGTGAGATATTTCATGAATGAAAACTCGCCTACCATCATTACAGGCTGCAGAGCCGACGTTACTCCCAATCACTCGTCAGCTCCCTGCGGTTGATAATCAAGCTGGACGTCTACGTGTAGACCACCACAACGTTCCAAACCTGCTGGTGCCTAGAGTCCATGGTAACCAAGCGCGTATATGAAGAGGCTATCTTCCTTCACGACAGGAACTTCTCTGAGTGATCTTGTCTTGAAACAACACTCCGGTTTGTAAAATGCTTTTGAAAAGTTCGTCCGGTCTCGTATAACTTCTTGTTAAACGGGAATGACTTTATAAGGCCTTGGATTTACTCCTGTTGTTTCAAAAGCATTAACCCAGTCTTATCGTAACTCTGCAACAGTTTCCTTTTTTATCAAACCAAACTTCTTACCGCATTCCAAATAAGAGTGTCCTCTTATTGGAATTTTATTGTAACGCTATCTAATCTCTTATGGTACGAACGACATAGTGAAGGTATACCGATGAGCCAAAACACTATGACCACCTGTTTAATAATGTGTTGTTCCACATTTCAAAGACAGTACAACAAATATTCTTCTTGGGAAGGATTCTACAAGTCCTTCACAGGATGTCAGAAGTATGTGGCACTAGATGTCTACGAACAGGTCAAGCAATTCGCGCAAATTACGGGGTGGCAGCTTACGGGCACTCAGTTGGCGTCCGATATACCGGGTGATCAAAAGGTCAGTATAAATTCGAAAACTTAATAAACCATGGAGTAATGTAGATAGAGAGGTAAAAATTGACACACATGCTTGTAATGACATGGGGTTTTATTAGAACCAAAAAATTAAAAAAAAATAAAGTTTTGCTAGACGCGTGAAAGACCTCTTGCGCGCGTCGTTTGGTGATGATCGTGTGCTCAGCCGCCACTTTCCTCATGCTTGGCCTCCCAGATCCCCAGATCTCAGTCCGTGCGATTATTGGCTTTGGGGTTACCTGAAGTCGGAAGTGTATCGTGATCAACCGACATCTCTAGGGATGCTGAAAGACAAGATCCAACGCCAATGCCTCACCATAACTCCGGACATGCTTTACAGTGCTGTTAAAAACATTATTCCTCGTGAGGAATGATGGTGGTCATATTGAGCATTTCCTGTAAAGATAATCATCTTTGCTTTGACTTACTTTGTTATGCTAATTATTGCTATTCTGATCAGATGAAGCGCCATCTGTCGGACATTTTTTGAACGTTTGTATTTTTTGGTTCTAATAAAACCCCATGTCATTCCAAGCATGTGTGTCAATTTGTACCTCTCTATCTACATTATTCCGTGATTTATTCAGGTTTCAAATTTATACCGACTTTTTGATCATCCAGTATGTTCCAGTGGGTATATAGGTCAGGCACATTTACTGGCCAAGACATCAATTTGAGTTCACAATCATACCCCTAAAACCTCTGTAGCACGATTCTGACCTCGCATCACCGACAGTTATCCTGCTGGAAGATGCCATTGCCGTAGGAGGAGACTTCAAACATGAAGCGATGCAGGTGGTCCGCAGTGATGTTCACGCAGTTCACTTCTATCATGATGCCTTCGCTTACCTCCACAGATCCCATGGAAGCCTGCATCTGTGGCGCGGTGCATGTTAGGTACAGCCATTCGCCTGGATGACTGCGAGTAAGGACACAACCATCGACCTGGTGTACGAAGAAATGCGATTCATTCGACAGGTGACACGTTTCTACTGATCCACGGTGAAAACTCAGTGATGCTGTGCCCATTGCAATCATAACTGACGATGTCGTTGAGTCAACACGGAACAAACTTGTGCCTGCACCAGAATTGTACACTGTCGTCGGATCTGCCACAGATCGCTGCCTATCCTGGATTATGTAGTGGTGGATCCTCCATCCTCTACGTTTTGTGATGAGACGTGCTTGTTAAATACCATACGGCCTACTCGTTATTGCACCATCCTTCAACAACTTTCCACAGATGTTCACGACAGTTGTATGCCAACAGACGACCAGCTTCGTCGTTTCAGATTCTCGTTTCTAGCCGCAGCGCCTCAACAATGCACCCCTTGTCAAAACCACTTATATCAGTGGAATTCCGCATTTGCGGCCCGTATCTTCGCTATAATGACTGCCCATTCGTCTCTCTTCCGCTTAGATTGTTCCCTTAGTGCGCCACGTGCTTGCAACACTACCAGGAGACATTCAACATCGTGATGGGCAGTGGTCATAATGTTTCGGTTCATCAGTGTGTAAGAGCACTGCAAAATTCTAATTCTGCCCTGAGCACGAACCACAGAATATTAATAGAACTTACTTTTGCATCAAGGATTTCGCTCACGTAACTGTGCAAAAAGCTAATAACTTCACATTCGCCCCTTTCTGCCCAACATTTTCAATATAAGCATAAAAGGAGCAGGAACAGGAAGTTCACAGTATTTTTATTTATGTAACTCACGGTATTTTTTATTGGTAGTCCTTCTGGAAGGTAAATTCTGTCTTTCCCTTGCCATAGTGGGCTCTTTCTTCTCTTAAATGCACCAATGTGGTTTATAAACTGCTGCCTCCTTTTCTCTGGATAGTTTCCAAGGCCGGTTTGCATGCATGCCTCTTTTGTCTTTGGAAGATACTCCGGTGTCAATGATACTCGATTGTGTAGTCTGGAGTCTGCTCTCTGTTATCTCATGCAAAGCAATGAAGGCCTTTTGGCAAACAGGAATTTCACTCATGGTACCAATTCATTTGATTCTGATAATTTATCGGAAAGAGCAATCTCTGGCATTGGCAACGTCATGCTTAGGCCTTCTTCGAACAATTAATCTCACAGAAATTAAGCTGGTTAAATAGGAAGACTGATCATTCCAGTTACCTAATAAATTAAAACTTTTGATCAGCGATTCTCTTTCTCGGCGTCTGTTGTCTGAAACACTCAAACAATGAGCATTTGGAGTCACTGCCTAACTGATGAGACATTGCCCTGAAATGTTCAAATGTGTGTGAATTCCTACGGGACCAAACTGCTGAGGTCATCGGTCTCTATACTTACACATTACGTACACTAACTTATGGTAAGAACAAAACACACACACACACACACACACACACACACACACACACACACACACACATGCACGCCGGAGAGAGGACTCGAATCTCCGGCGGGAGGGCCACGCAATCCGTGACATTGCACCTCAAACCTCGCGGCCACTCCGTACGGCTTAGACATTGCCTTAAAGTCCCTACAAACAATACTCATTCTGCCATAACTTTCTCTCCTTCTTGTAGATTGATTAACAGTTGGCTTCTCACCTTCTTCTTGTGATACTCCACACATTTTAAAGATCCTAAAAGGAACACTCTACAATCACACTTCAAGCTAAACAATACTTTATAAGAAAGAAACACAGCGTAAGACACTCAACCGATCACTTTTGCAGTCGCAACCCAGCTGATCTGACCGGTGTGATGTAAACTGTGGAATCAAACCTTCAACTTGCCCCATTTCTTTCTGAGGGAGGACCGACTGAGAAAGTTCTTTCCGTTACCACTAAAAGAAAAACCCCTTCGTATCTCGATAACTTGCCATGTTATTTGAAAGTCATTTTAACTGCGTTGTACTACCGATGGCTGACCATCAAAATGTGCGATAAACTCATTTTTTAATTAATTGGACTTTCCCCGTTTTTTCAGTGGGTTCTTCATATTCCATTTTTCCCGAAAAAATTCATCCAGCTATTGCCATGCTTCAATTTATACTCTCTTTACTTCTGCCTTCATCAGTTATTTCGCTACGCAAGTAGCAATCACATCTACCACCTTTTAAGTTTCATTAGCTAATCTAATTCTCTCAGCATCGCTTGATTTAATTCGGCTACACTTCATGACTCTTCTTTTACTTTTCTTTATGCCCATTCGATCACCTACTTTTAAGATACTATGATTTACAGAGCAGACTCTCGTAACCTCACTAACCATGAAAGACATGTTGACACTATGGAAACCTGCAGAAGATAAATGTACCGTTGTCTCTTATGGGATCGGTAAACACTGTGTAAAACACTGCTATTCGTCAACTCAGAAGGTCAATGTAGGTCTAAGTTTAGTTTGTCTGATAATGAAACGGCACGTCATATAGAAGTTATTTCTGCCTAATGTCCGACTACCGACAAATACGACTTGGGCAAGTGCCTTATTATGGCCACCCTAACGGACAGAGTGTATTCCATAAGTCCTTCCAGGCAGGACGGATTAAGTAATAAAACATTAACCAATTCGTGAGCCCCACACATCCACGGTGAGTAAGTGCGCACTTCCCTCTGTCGAGTGAAAATAAAGGACTGCACATGGTTTCTATCTATTAACCAGATGCGGCATACGCGGCATTCGCTGCAAGCAATTTCAGCAAACAACGGTGAATCCACAAATCTCAATAAACGGACTCGGAATCTAATCTCCGTGTCGTGATTGCGTGTCCATGTTTTTAGCGTTGCGTCTTCTCACTCGATGGTTGCGGCACCAACAGTAATGGTCCTGGTGTAACAAAAAAGGCAAAACACAGCACCAGAACCTGTGTAGTTGCACAACAGCAGACTGCACATGAAAGTGTAGGGTTTGGTAGCGAGAACGTCGTGCAACCTCAGTTCGAAAGATAAGGAATAATTGAAAGCACGGATTCTTTCGGTCGGTGTTTTTCAGTCGATACATTTCTCTGTTATCTGGTGCTTCAGCTATAAACTTCCCTATAGAAGACCGACTCCGCGCATTCTGCAGTGGTCGTAGCTACGCAAATAATGCTCAAATAGGCGTGTACACGACAAATTCATAAAATCACACAGAACTAACCCATAAGTGATTTCTTTCTATCGTGCGAGAGTACGTTCTATCACTTCTAATACATTGTTATCCCCTAGCAATGTAGTCATCCCGAAATACGAAACTTCATGTATAAAACTGAAGATGTAATTACTACAATAAACGTTTATCGCACTACTAAATGTGACAACCCACATAGCCTCCACGAGGTTTCGCGAAGAATATTCACTCCTCCCATCTTCAATCGATTTGATTATAACCTAATGTTCCTTCCCCTTAAAGGAGTAGGCGTGCTGCCACAAGTGTCAGGGTGACATGGTCCGAAAACCTACACACCTATCGCTGGCAATGGGCATTTAACAAACATAATTACATTTTTGCTGCAGGCGTTCCACTTCCTTTTATTTAATTTTCCAAATGCCACAATCGAGTGCAAATTAAGATACTGTAATTAGCAAACGCCAAATAGACCACTACACAGCCTTCAATAAATTAGGTGAAATCACTAATAAACTACCCGTGAATTTTCTTTAATGCTTGCATTTGTTGTTTGGGATGTACAATCTGTGACAGAATTCACGAGACCCCTTACCTGGGCGTTACGTTGAACTGCGCATTTTTACTCTCTCTCACGTAGCATAAGATGCAAGGAGACTAAACACTATCCAAGCATTGTCAAATTGTTTTGGATAATGTGACAGATTGCTACTGATTAATTTTTTCTAATGTGTATCTGTTGTGTTCATGAACTAACAAAAATACTATCTAGTATCCACCGTAGTAACACAAACTGCATCTTATCATAACAATGACACTAAACAGTCTTTTTCAATAAAAGAAAGTACCCCAAATTGTCACAAATTAACACGATAATACGCACTTTCGACCTCGAAAAGGTCTGTTTTTACGTGTTGCCCACAGTCATGCTGAAGCTGCGTTACAGGAAGGACTATCATCATGAAACTTCCCGGCAGATTATAACTGTGTGCCGGACCGAGACTCGATCTCGGGACCTTTGTCTTTCGCCGGTAAGTGCTCTACCATCTGAGCTACCCAAGCACGACTCAACCCGTCCTCACAGCTTCAATTCTGCCAGTACCTCGTCTCCTACCTCCCAAACTTCAGAGAAGCTCTTCTGCGAACCTAGCAGAACTAGCACTCCTGAAAGAAAGCATATTGAGGAGACATGGTCCCGAATTCGAGTCTCGGTTCGTCACACAGTTTAAACCCTCCAAGAAGTTTCATATCAGCGAACACTCCGCTCCAGAGTGACAATCTCATTCTGGACTATCATCGTGGTACGCAAATGTAGGAGTACGGGTAGATACATAACGAAATCCAGTACACAAATCATTCAGTTGCACAATTACGTCAATACAGATGATGAAACAGAGAAAGTGCGAAATTCAGCAAGTTCTTAACCTTTAGATCTTCAGGGTATAGAAGGAAGTTAGCGAGAAAAACTACGGGGGATAAGTTATCTTAATATTTCGTTACTGATTGTCAATCTGCTAGCCGGCGGCTCTTTCACAGAAGAGGTAAAAATCTTATCTCCTGCGAGATTAGAGCCGAAAACTAACGCAGTCTTCCCCTTTAATGGCAAAAACTTTACCACTAAGCCAGTATACAGCCGCGTCAAACAGCGCTCCCTTGCTGCCCCAATTATGGCTAATAAAAAGAATTCGGCACGTAAATGGCGAAGTAAGGTGCAGTTTTTGTTCGAACGAGCTTCCTGGTCTCAAAAGCACGAGTTTGCCACCTCTATGTCATCTCTTAAGTGACATTAATTCAGAATATTTCATCTAAATGAGAAGACAATATCGGTCTAAGTCGCTGCAGTCATGGACTGTGCGGCTGGTCCCGCCGGAGGTTCGAGTCGTCCCTCGGGTATGGGTGTGTGTATTTGTCCTTAGGATAATATAGTTAATTAGTGTGTGAGCTTAGGGACTGCTGACCTTAGCAGTTAAGTCCCATAAGATTTCACACACATTCATTCATTCGAGAAGAAAATATCACCTGAATTCACATGGATAATTTTAAGCGACTTAAGTAAATCGATGATCACATAAATGCCAAACGTAATTTATCATGTTGCCAATTCGTCATTAGTCTAGTGACAGGCAGAATACATTTGTTCAGCCGAATGTGTTTGTTGAGCTGGCTCGCATCTTGACTGGGAACAGATATTTCTAGTCACTGTCGAGCGTGTTATGCCACAGTGTGCGGATTGCGGTTCGCGTGAGGCCGAGGCAGCTGCCTCGACCACTCAGGGGTCGGCTAATCGCTGTTCGGAGGGGCTTGCTTCGCCGTCGGCTTCCCCACTTACAACTCAGGCTAAGGCAGGCGGACATCAGATTACGGCGACTCAGGCTACAGCAAGCGGACACTCGATTATGACAATTTCGGCTACGTACACAGCAGATGAGGTAACAACAGGAACAAGAAATGACGGAAATCTGAGGCCCCGCCTCGCCTCCCCCTGGGTAACGAGCGAGGTCACTAATCAGGTAAAGCTCTGCAGGCAGGACTGTCCCTTTGGCGCACAATTCACCACTTTCCACACCTATCGAACAACAGACGGCCGCCCAGGACAACCAAATCACTGACGCCGATTGGCAACGCTGTGATAAACATGCCAGGGACTTGGTCGCATGCCACACGGGGTAGCCGCTCGGTTTAAGGCACCCTGACACTGTTCACGCGTCTCCCATCGTCGGATGTTGGAGTCCTCCCTCGGGCTTGGGCGTGTGTGTGTTGACCTTAGCGAAAGTTAGTTTAGGTTAGATTAAGTAGTGTGTAAGCCTAGAGACCGACGACCTCAGCAGTTTCATCCCATAGGAACCCAGCACCGATTTCCAACTTGGTCGCAAGTTGTGGATTCAAAACGCCTGACCGCGAACGCATCACATCCGACGATGGCAGTAACAGGTGATCAGCTGAAGGAACGGACTCCGACACATCTCAAGCTGACAATGACGACGCTCAATTCTAGCTCGTCCGCCGAAAGAAGTCCGACTGGTAGCGAATAACTCACAAGATGTGAACGATGCAACCAAGAGACAATTGCCACTGCCCATCGCCGACAAATTCGACCCTCTAGAACCAGAAGGCGAGCACATGGAAGTCACAGTTCAACAAACGACAGATGACACTAGCCAAGCAGACTAACTTTGCCCCTCCCAATCACCACCTACCCAACAGGCGACGATCCCGCTCATCACGATTCAACGCACGGGAAAATACCTATCGCATAACGCAGAACTGAAGGAATAATTTGCCAGATCCATCAAGGCATATGAAACTAGGGCTCTATAAAATATCACTTTGGGAAATTGACGGACCAACGGACAGCGCTGAACTACTTCTGGGAGGTGAAGATTAATTTTTATACCCATCAACCCCCCACAGAGGAAACGTCGAAAATTGTCCTCAAATATCTACCTACCGAAAACCGAAATCACAGCTCGGGAGGTGAAAATTGTACTACACAAACTTGGATTCCCACAAGCATCAGTACATCAGTTCAAGAACCGGGACGAGAAGACAAATCATCTAGTTGCTCAGGCAGTGAGTGTAATGCGTCTTCTTGCCAGCTGGACTGACCAGTGACTCCATATAAGACCTACGGCACGTCCTGGACAGCATAATTCTAGTTGAAACCTACCGTCCAAAGGAGCCTTCAGGCAATTATCTTCGGTCCTGATGAGCCAACTCATATCCCTACCATCCCCCACCAGATACTAGATGTCCTGAACATATCTATGATGACAAACTTCCGTCTGGACCTTCATCTTGCCACAGTAATGGATTTAACTTCAGACCACAATCCATCGCAAAAGCTGTGCACCAGCTCCAGCCTTCCTGGACCACCAATACCAACTGGCACCAGTACAGCACATGGCTCAATAATAATACCCAATGTCCGACCAACTGTAAACGTCACCATCACTGCCAACATCGTTGCAGTGATTTACTCTCTTTTGACAAACTACATAGGGCGTTCCGACAAAATTCCATTACATCAGCAGGGCTTACCTGACAACAATACAAATTCTCCCGCTTGCTTCAGGACCTGAAGATCCTGAAGGACAGAGCCCAGGAACACTGGCAGCGCTACCAAAACCCGGCAGACGGATAGGAGATGAAATGCATCTCCCGTGAGTTTCACTATCGCACGGTCGAACATCGCACAGAAGTATGGGAGGACACTAAGACCAACCTTGATACTTCAGTCTTGTGATGAATAGGCGCTGAAAACCTCTCGTCCGCCAAAGCACGCACTCCAGGTCCCTCCTGGCCTTGTCTATGACCCACTGGGCAAGATAGAAATCTTTGCAGAGACCTACGAACACCAAAACGCTCTGGACATCCAAGAAAAAGTGGACAGTGTACATCGATGGCTGCAAGGAATCTAACTGGCTGACCCCAAGGTTGAAATACCGTCAAATATGCCAATTGAGATCAGGAAGATCCTCCAACACCTGAGCACTCCCTTGATGCTGGGACTGGATGGCATTACTAATTCCCACCTGAAGCGGTTACCATGCAAGCCACTGGTCCATATCACCAGGATTTTCAGCAACTGCCTCCGCCTGGGCTACTTTCCATCCTCCTGGAAGGTAGCAATCCCCAAACCAGACAAAGAGTAAAGTCAGTCAGGAAATTACTGGCCCATCAGCGTCTTACCTACCATGGCCAAGGTCTTCAAATGGTTGTTGCTGCAGAGAATGTCTTTCTGAATACTCATGATGTCATAAGGCCAGTGCTATTTGCCTTCTAGCCATCCCTCTCTGCCGAACTCCAAGTTCTAGGGTCCCAGAAAACATCGCCTAAAACCTCAACCATGCCAACTACACAGCACCAGTGTTCCTAGCTGTGGAGAAGGTGTACAATAGGGTCTGGAAGCGAAAACTTCGCCTTCAATTACTGAACTTCCACACTTTCCTGGCCTACCTAGTCCAAGTAAGCTCAAGCTTCCTCATGGGCCGTCAATTTTATTGAAGATTTAGGGGCAGTGATCTACCATCGAGGCTGTGCAGCAAGGAATTCCTCAAGGCTGTTCCCCCACACTATTTATAATCTATATCAATGACGTCCCTGCCGCGTGGGATTAGCCGATCGGCCTAAGGCGCTGCAGTCATGGACTGTGCGGCTGGTCCCGGCGGAGGTTCGAGTCCTCCCTCGGGCATGGGTGTGTGTGTGTGTGTGTGTGTGTGTGTGTGTGTGTGTGTGTGTGTGTGTGTCCTTAGGATAATTTACGTTAAGTAGTGTGTAAGCTTAGGGACTGATGACCTTAGCAGTTAAGTCCCATAAGATTTCACACATATTTGTTTGTTAAATGACGTCCCAGAGCTCTCCCAGATGGTGCTTGCACAATTTGCCGATTATACAGCCCTGCTCACCAGTAGGCGACGAGTTAATACTGTCATCAACAGAATGCATCGCCAAGTCAACCTCATGGCCAACTGGGCAGCCAACCACCTCATTCAACTTAACGCCGAAAAAACGAAGGCCATAATGTTTACAAGTCACAGAAGCGATCCTTGGGACAGGCTAGTGTTGAGTGGTATGGGGATCACCTGGACAAACCGCATCAAGTCCTCAGTGTGCATTTCAACAGCAAACTCCTCTACAAACTGGGTCCATACAAAATTCCACTTCTATAAAGCCACAGTCCTTCCGGCCATTTTGTATGGGTGCTTCGCCTGGGGGACGGAGTGCGCATCTAACATCAAACTAATGCAGGTTTTACAAAATTGTAGTGAATCACACATTTACCTGTCATCCAGGAGGTCAAGCAGTCACCAAAGCAGTAGCGTTTCAGCACGCAACAAGCGCGCGTTAGCAAGTAACAACAAGAGATTACGCTAGGTAAACGTGGGACGGAATTTCTGTGCCGCACCTAGCAGCTGGTCCAGTTTGCACGCGGTTTACTTTCCGGATGTTTCACGCTAACGATGCCTCTAGGTCATCGCAACATTCATGTGAGAATTATTGAAGTGCAATTGTTAAATAGACTGCTGTGTTAAATATTACGGTACTTGCAGCCGAATCTGACTCAGCGAACATGCGAATTGTAATTTCATTTCATCTTGGAGACAATTGGAAAGACTGATAACGCTTATAACATAAACGCTGCACGCACGACCTCAACTTGTCTCGTGATACAATTGCTCACCGGCTCTCGCCTGACTAAAATGTTGAGGGGGTCACGTAAATAGGACAAATAGACACAGACAGTAGACACCTCACTCTTTACATCACCATAGACAACTTGAAAAAGCTGAAGATTGCTAAGGCAACGAATTTATATGAAATGTGGCTGGTGAAATGAATTAAACATTTCGAGATCAAACCTTCATCACAGCTTGCACAAGTATTCCTGGCCCTACACAGCTAACGAACGCCAAATAACTGTCACTGATGATCTCTCCGACTCGATTTCGACACTTATTTTCACAATTCGAGATAGTGGCGGGAAGTGTCAACCACCAAATACTATCGCCATCGTAGTCCTGGTGTGATGCAGCATGCGCTCTCACTAAGGGACGTAATTATATTATTACTAGAAAAATATGAAGTCGGCCCAAATCAACACCCTTCGCCTTGGTACAAACGACATAGTGCAGATAAGGCTCCCAAGCCTTGCCTTGGCCTGCGAGGCAAGGATAAACAACTCGACAGTTATACACAACCGTCGTCTCTGTAGCAGTCTAATTAGCTTCACGTAACTTCCAAATTGGTATCAAATGTTCGCCGCTTCCGGTCTCAATATAACGCCAAACTAGGACCCTGCAGTTTCATCGGAAGGCGCGGCTGACAAGGGGAACCCGATATAGGTGGCTTGGTGAAAGACTTGTGAGAATAAAGGGACACTTATTTCGGCTTCAACGTGAAATGTATTCGCAGTTGCACATATGGACAACCATCAGCTGTATAATGAAATAACAATGAAAATTTGTGGCAGACCGGGACTCGAACCCGGAATTCCTGCTTATCCTGAGGTGTCGCCTTACCATTTGGCCATTCGTCAAAGCTTTACGGCCAGACCCAAACTTCCATACGTCGTCAGCTACATATCTAAAACCTGCACTATTACATCCATCATATATATTCTCGTACAGATGAGACATGTTAATTGAATGTCGTTTGCCCGGTGTCTGCGTATAAATACAACACGGCAGTGCTTGGGTTGTTCGGAAGTACGAAGCAACGTTCATTCGAACATGCATGCATGTCCGAATGAACACTGAGTAGTATTTCTGAACAACACAGGCACTGCAATAACATATTTTGTCTTAGGTGCCCCATTCAACACTTTTTGAGATGAATGACAATCACATCGAGAAATACAATGATGTTATGTTATGTTATGTTATGTTATGTTATGTTATGTTATGTTATTGACAAAAGAAATAAGCATTTCAAACCTGATTAAAAACAGATTTTACTATCACTGATCTTATATAACCTTATATAATTAACATTAATTGGAAATAAAAACATATAAATTCTAATAGGTCAATTTTGCTATAATTTTTACTTTTACACTTCAAGAGCACCAGTGTATTCTCACGGTGATATCTATGATAAAAACGTTAAAAGCATAGAGCAACAAAGACTCGGTAACTCTCTTATTTACGCTATCTCAGAATCCTGACGTATAACAGCTGACCGTTGCTTTTTTGTAATCTGTAAGTAGATATCCGAAAACGAGGCGCAGCTCTGTTCGTTCACCTACAAGGTGGATTAAACAAATTTTGGTTAAACTTCTTTACGTTACTGTCACGGCATTCTTCTCGACTACCGACCATGTTACCAAGCATAATAATAATAATAATAATAATAATAATAATAATAATAATAAATATTATTATTATTCCCGTGGAGGCTCGGGAAAATTATAGGCCCGGGAAAAGAATAGGCCTCCGGTATGGTCTGCCAGTCGTAAAAGGCGACGAAAAGAACAAACCACTAATAGGGCTAACCCCCCCTTTTAGTGTCATTAGTTGGTTCAGGACACAACTAAAGAAGCCTCGGACAAGCGCCGTCATGGTCGGGGACGACGCTTGAACCCTATGCCCGCCCACAATGGTAACGACACTGCTAGCCAACTGGAAAATGATTTTAATCCAAATAGAGGTGTTTTGCAGGATATGCTTCCTGCAACCACCCTAGAAGGAAAACAGACAGAGGATGAGGGGGCCAGATGAAGTTAACCGACAACTCATGTTGTGTTATTACCAAGCAACAAACTTAGGAACCAACACAACTGGATACAGATCACAAGTATACACAACATTTATTACCAGATACCCAGAATTAAAATTTTTAACAGAACAACGACTAGCTGATCAGATCCGTGTAATAATCAAAAATAACAGGATACCCAAGTCAGAATTAGAAAACATCAAACAACAAGTACAACAAATACTGGAACAAAATAATGTGCAATCAGAAGAAGAAAATACAGTAATGGACTCAAACATCCCAGAGCAAACAAACAAAGAACAACACGCATCAATTACACAATCAGAGGAATACGAAATCTTTAGACAGCACAAATAGAACACGAAGTGACACACATGTTAGATATAGAAGAAAAATTTCAGCTGACATATATAGAATACAAAGACACAAATACAGACATTAGACCATTCTTGCATAGACCACCAAATAACCCGCAAGTCGAAACAACAATAAAAACTATCAACACAATCATACACAACAAAATAAATGAAAACACAACTATGGAAGAGTTACAACTACTGGTTTATATAGGAGCACTCACTACACTAAATATACACACTAGGCAGAGATGAGAACCAACCAACACACAGAAGAAACCCACAAAACGAGCATGGCAACACAGGCTACAGATCAAAATAGAAAAACTGAGAAAAGACATCGGACAGCTAACACAATTTATAAGAAATGAAATCTCGGAAAAAAAACGAAAAACGTTAGGTAAAATCTCACAACAAGAAGCGACAGAGCAATTAGACGAAAAGAAGCAGAAATTACAAGCATTAGCCAAACGACTCAGAAGATACAAAATAAGTGAAAAAAGAAGGAAACAAAACCAAACATTCAACACAAACCAAAAGAAATTTTACCAGACAATAGATAACACACACATTAAAATAAACAATCCACCAAACATAACAGACATGGAACACTTCTGGAGCAACATATGGTCAAACCCGGTACAACATAACAGGCATGCACGGTGGATACAAGCAGAAACAGACACATACAAGATGATACCACAAATGCCTGAAGTGATAATTTTGCAACATGAAGTCACCCAAGCAATTAATTCTACTCACAATTGGAAAGCCCCTGGAAAAGATAAAATAGCAAATTTCTGGTTAAAGAAGTTCACCTCAACATTTTCACATCTAACTAAATTATTTAACAGTTACATTGCAGACCCATATACATTCCCTGATACACTTACACATGGAATAACTTATCTAAAACCTAAAGATCAAGCAGACACAGCGAACCCAGCTAAATATCGCCCCATAACATGCCTACCAACAATATACAAAATATTAACTTCAGTCATTAAACAGAAATTAATGACACATACAACACAGAACAAAATTATAAATGAAGAACAAAAAGGCTGTTGCAAAGGAGCACGAGGATGTAAAGAGCAACTGATAATAGATGCAGGGGTGACATATCAAGCTAAAACTAAACAAAGGTCGCTACACTACGCATACATTGATTACCAAAACGCTTTTGATAGTGTACCCCACTCATGGTTACTACAAATATTGGAAATATACAAAGTAGATCCTAAATTGATACAGTTCCTAAACATAGTAATGAAAAATTGGAAAACCATACTTAACATCCAAACAAATTCAAATAATATCACATCACAGCCAATACAGATTAAGCGTGGAATATACCAAGGAGACTCGTTAAGTCCTTTCTGGTTCTGCCTTGCTCTGAACCCACTATCCAACATGCTAAATAATACAAATTATGGATACAATATTACTGGAACATACCCACACAAAATCACACATTTGCTGTACATGGATGATCTAAAACTACTGGCAGCAACAAATCAACAACTCAACCAATTACTAAAGATAACAGAAGTATTCAGCAATGATATAAGTATGGCTTTTGGAACAGACAAATGTAAGAAAAATAGCATAGTCAAGAGAAAACACACTAAACAAGAAGATTACATATTGGATAACCACAGCGACTGCATAGAAGCGATGGAAAAAACGGATGCCTATAAATATCTAGGATACAGACAAAAAATAGGAATAGATAATACAAATATTAAAGAAGAACTAAAAGAAAAATATAGACAAAGACTAACAAAAATACTGAAAACAGAATTGACAGCAAGAAACAAGACAAAAGCTATAAATACTTACGCTATATCAATATTGACCTACTCATTTGGAGTAGTGAAATGGAGTAACACAGACCTAGAAGCACTCAATAGACTTACACGATCACAATGCCACAAATATAGAATACATCACATACATTCAGCAACAGAAGGATTCACATTAAGCAGAAAGGAAGGGGATTTATCGATATAAAAAACCTACATTATGGACAGGTAGACAATTTAAGAAAATTCTTTCTAAAAATGGCTCTGAGCACTATGGGACTCAACTGCTGTGGTCATAAGTCCCCTAGAACTTAGAACTATTTAAACCTAACTAACCTAAGGACATCACACACATCCATGCCCGAGGCAGGATTCGAACCTGCGACCGGAGCAGTCGCACGGTTCCGGACTGCGCGCCTAGAACCGCGAGACCACCGCGGCCGGCCAAAATTCTTTCTAGAACGAGCAGAAATTAGCAAAATACACAAGGCAATCACTCATATAAATACATCGGCTACACCACTGCAATTTCATAACCACTTCTACAACCCTTTAATCACATAACATCAACAGATACGAAGAAAGTAAATTGGAAAAAGAAAACACTTCATGGCAAGCACCCGTATCATCTAACACAGCCACACATCGATCAAGACGCATCCAACACATGGCTAAAAAAAAGGCAATATATACAGTGAGACAGAAGGATTCATGATTGCAATACAGGATCAAACAATAAACATCAGGTATTACAGCAAGCATATTATTAAAGATCCCAATACCACAACAGATAAATGCAGACTTTGCAAACAACAAATAGAAACAGTAGATCACATCACAAGTGGATGTACAATACTAGCAAATGCAGAATACCCCAGAAGACATGATAATGTAGCAAAAATAATACAACAGCTTGCCTTACAACATAAACTTATAAAACAACATGTTCCCACATACAAGTATGCACCACAAAATGTACTGGAGAACGATGAATACAAATTATACTGGAACAGAACCATTATAACAGATAAAACAACACCACATAACAAACCTAACATCATACTCACCAATAAAAAGAAGAAATTAACACAACTAATCGAAATATCCATACCCAATACAACAAATATACAAAAGAAAACAGCAGAAAAAATTGAAAAATACATCCAACTGGCTGAGGAAGTCAATGACATGTGGCATCAGGATAAAGTTGACATCATACCAATTATAGTATCAACTACAGGAGTCATACCACACAATATCCACCAGTACATCAATGCAATACACCTACATCCAAACTTATACACTCCCGGAAATGGAAAAAAGAACACATTGACACCGGTGTGTCAGACCCACCATACTTGCTCCGGACACTGCGAGAGGGCTGTACAAGCAATGATCACATGCACGGCACAGCGGACACACCAGGAACCGCGGTGTTGGCCGTCGAATGGCGCTAGCTGCGCAGCATTTGTGCACCGCCGCCGTCAGTGTCAGCCAGTTTGCCGTGGCATACGGAGCTCCATCGCAGTCTTTAACACTGGTAGCATGCCGCGACAGCGTGGACGTGAACCGTATGTGCAGTTGACGGACTTTGAGCGAGGGCGTATAGTGGGCATGCGGGAGGCCGGGTGGACGTACCGCCGAATTGCTCAACACGTGGGGCGTGAGGTCTCCACAGTACATCGATGTTGTCGCCAGTGGTCGGCGGAAGGTGCACGTGCCCGTCGACCTGGGACCGGACCGCAGCGACGCACGGATGCACGCCAAGACCGTAGGATCCTACGCAGTGCCGTAGGGGACCGCACCGCCACTTCCCAGCAAATTAGGGACACTGTTGCTCCTGGGGTATCGGCGAGGACCATTCGCAACCGTCTCCATGAAGCTGGGCTACGGTCCCGCACACCGTTAGGCCGTCTTCCGCTCACGCCCCAACATCGTGCAGCCCGCCTCCAGTGGTGTCGCGACAGGCGTGAATGGAGGGACGAATGGAGACGTGTCGTCTTCAGCGATGAGAGTCGCTTCTGCCTTGGTGCCAATGATGGTCGTATGCGTGTTTGGCGCCGTGCAGGTGAGCGCCACAATCAGGACTGCATACGACCGAGGCACACAGGGCCAACACCCGGCATCATGGTGTGGGGAGCGATCTCCTACACTGGCCGTACACCACTGGTGATCGTCGAGGGGACACTGAATAGTGCACGGTACATCCAAACCGTCATCGAACCCATCGTTCTACCATTCCTAGACCGGCAAGGGAACTTGCTGTTCCAACAGGACAATGCACGTCCGCATGTATCCCGTGCCACCCAACGTGCTCTAGAAGGTGTAAGTCAACTACCCTGGCCAGCAAGATCTCCGGATCTGTCCCCCATTGAACATGTTTGGGACTGGATGAAGCGTCGTCTCACGCGGTCTGCACGTCCAGCACGAACGCTGGTCCAACTGAGGCGCCAGGTGGAAATGGCATGGCAAGCCGTTCCACAGGACTACATCCAGCATCTCTACGATCGTCTCCATAGGAGAATAGCAGCCTGCATTGCTGCGAAAGGTGGATATACACTGTACTAGTGCCGACATTGTGCATGCTCTGTTGCCTGTGTCTATGTGCCTGTGGTTCTGTCAGTGTGATCATGTGATGTATCTGACCCCAGGAATGTGTCAATAAAGTTTCCCCTTCCTGGGACAATGAATTCACGGTGTTCTTATTTCAATTTCCAGGAGTGTATATACAACTACAGAAATCCGTAATTATTGATACATGTTCAATTACCCGAAAGTTCCTAAATGCAATATAACACATACCGTACAGTTAATAGGAAGTGACGCTTGATCAAGGTCCGCGTCACTTTCCATTCTTAACCAGACTTAACGTCTGAGAACGTAAAGAAATAATAATAATGACGAACATTACATTCTGAAATCGAAACCTCCAGACATTAACATTGTGCCACAGACAAAATTTAGCTCTAACACCTACCATTTTCAGAAAAATCTTATCGGCTGTTGAGCAACCCAGGAAAAACTCACGGCCCACATAACAGCTTCAGACTGTCGGTAGCTCCCTCCTACTTCCTTACCTCGTCAGAAGGTCTACCGCGTACATTTCTGAAATAGCACTCCTGGGGCGAGGGGTTGTTCGACCTCGTTACAGCACAGTTCTATTCCGTAAGGTACATTCATTTTTGTTATTGTTATGCAGATGGATTTTAAAACAACTAGTCCTCTTTAGATGATACTAGTAACACAAGAGAGGGCGGAGCAGCTCTGCCCAAAGGTAGCAAATTCGATTCATGGTGGTGGAAGATAGATTCTTCTCCAGTAATTGGGTACCAAATAATGGGAGTGTTGTAAAGAGCAGCTAAATAACAAGCTTCCATGCAGTACCTCATGTTCTTTAAGAATCAAATACTGCTGCTGATCCATGCATTGCGTAGTGACAATATTGTCAAATCCTCTGATATAGTACTACTGAGATGTTGCCGCGAAAGTTCTGGTGATAATCAATATTAATTAAGACCGGTAGGGAAAGTTACTGTTTTGGATTCAAGTCTAATAAAAAAGAAGTTTTTTCCTTGGTTTAACTCGAGAGTAATAGGGTATGTGCCGGCACTGGAATTCACAGATTCTTTTCTGAGAAATCAGCGTCAAAATACACTACTGGCCATTAAAATTGTTACACCACGAAGATGACGTGCTACAGACGCGAAATTTAACCGACAGGAAGAAGATGCTGTGATTTGCAAATTATTAGCTTTTCAGAGCATTCACACAGGGTTGGCGCCGGTGGCGACACCTACAACGTACTGACATGAGGAAAGTTTCCAACCAATTTCTCATACAGGAACAGCAGTTGACCGGAGTTGCCTGGTGAAACGTTGTTGTGATGCCTCGTGTAAGGAGGAGACACGCGTACCATCACGTTTCCGACTTTGATAAAGGTCGGATTGTAGCCTATCGCGATTGTGGTTTATCGTATCGCGACATTGCTGCTCGCGTTGGTCGAGATCCCATGACTGTTAGCAGACTATGGAATCGGTGGGTTCAGGAGGGTAATACGGAACGCCGTGCTGGATCCCAACGGCCTCGTATCACTAGCAGTCGAGATGACAGGCATCTTATCCGCATGGCTGTAACGGATCGTGCTGCCATGTCTCGATCCCTGAGTCAACAGATACGGACGTTCGCAAGACGACAACCATCTGCACGAACAGTTCGACGACGTTCGCAGCAGCATGGACTATCAGCTCTGAGACGACGGCTGCAGTTACCCTTGACGCTGCATCACAGACAGGAGCGCCTGCGATGGTGTACTCAACGATCAACCTGGGTGCAAGAATGGCAAAACGTCATTTTTTCGGATAAATCCAGGTTCTGTTTACAGCATCATGATGGTCGCATCCGTGTTTGGCAACATCGCGGTGAACGCACATTGGAAGCGTGTATTCGTCATCGCCATACTGGCGTATCACCTGGCGTGATGGTATGGGGTGCCATTGGTTACACGTCTTGGTCAACTCTTGTTCACATTGATGGCACTTTGAACAGTGGACGTTACATTTCAGATGTGTTACGACCCGTGGCTCTACCCTTCATTCGATCCCTGCGAAACCCCTACATTTCAGCAGGATAATGCACGACCGCATGTTGCAGGTCCTGTACGGGCCTTCCTGGATACAGAAAATGTTCGACTTCTGCCCTGGCCAGCACATTCTCCAGATCTCTCACCAACTGAAAACGTCTCGTCAATAGTGGCCGAGCAACTGGCTCATCACAATACGCCAGTCAATACTCTTGATGAACTATGGTATCGTGTTGAAGCTGCATGGGTAGCTGTACCTGTACACGCCATCCAAGCTCTGTTTGACTCAATGCCCAGGCGTATCA